>NW_022639557.1:400-26699 GCF_010583005.1 Odontomachus brunneus | reverse complement strand
GGGGGGGGGGGGGGGGAAGCAAAATGGACTCGGTTAGCACCGACGGTGCTGGCTAACTAATTCTGCTTTTTTAACGACCGTCTCTATCTCTTTCTGGGTCATTGATCTAGTTGCAACACAGAGGGGAAATTGAGTTAATCGCTTTAATTAAACCGAGTTGAGCTCGACTGATACTGATGCAACCCGGTGCGCTCAGCGATCGACCGCGGTGCATTGGCGGCATCGAAGAAGAATCGTCCGTCGAACAACGACCGTTATTTGTCCGACAAACGTTTGTTTTGCAAACAGGCAGTTACATTTGCGGCAGCGGTGTGCGTAAAACTAATGGCGGTAGCCATCGAACAGGCGTGCGCGTCCCTCTCGCGTTCCGAATGGCTCGCACACTGTGTCCGAGATATAACGCTATCTTTATTATTATTCAAATAGATAAGGCCTCAGTTTTTTGATGAAATAGGACGAGTTCTGCTTGAGCGAGGATTCGTATTCGACGGCGCATTTTCGCGAACAAATGTGTGCTTGGGTCTTGATGTTCGATTCCTCCACGCAAAAGTCGGTACGGTAAAATTCATCCGCAAATATCACACAGATTCAAACGTTAAATTACTCCGAGTATCATTGAATTAATGATAATATTGGTAACGATCCAACAGTTCATTATTAAGTTGCGAGTGCCGCCAATTTTACTTGCTCGATATCTCCCGCGAAATGTTGCCCGATTTTAAACAAAGTTTCGAAGCTGAGAAAGTCACTGTAGCGCACGCACACACGTGAAACAGCGGGACGCGCAAACGCACCGTCGACTTTGAATCTCAGTCTTGAGACAGAGCGAATCACTCGATTATTTTATGAGAAGTCACCAATTATTGTATTTTTTAAGAGTCCGAGAGAGATAGAGAGACGCGGGGAGAAATTGCAATGAAATTTACCGATACATTTCCCTTTGTGATCAACGGATCGTGCGTGACGTGCGTGGAATGCGCGAGACAGAGGAGGAGGAGGAGGAGGAAGAAGAAGCAGAAGAGGAAGAGGTGCCGCGCGAAATGGAGGGGCGGAAAACGAATCCCCGTCGGCCACCACCCGGTGTGTGCATCTCGTTGGCGTTAATTTCGCGAGCTTCCGCTTCGTTTCCGAGGACACCGGTGTCGACCGGGCCCAGCCGAGGGCTCCTCTCGTGGGCACTCTCGGCCCGGCGAGGATTATTCTGTTAGAGCGCACGAAATTCTCGATTGTGTAACGGTCGCCCGCGACCTCGCGTCAAATCGTCGCTCTCGACACACCACATTCGGCATCCAACGTGCGTGATGAAGGCGTAATCGGCGTCTCGACGGCGGGTCCTAATTATCGTTAATGAGTTCTTCGTAAGAAAGAAGAAAAGGAAGGAAGAAAGAATGAGGAAAGTTATGAACCTCTTCGGGGAAAATGTTCGGGCAATTGTATACACACGTGCGACGTTGTTCTGTTTCACGTTAGGTTTATTAGTCGCTACGTGCGGACAGCGAGTCGGGGGAGGAAGTACTGTCTTTCTGTTTCACCTTTGAAATGTGTTCACGCGCATGCAATATTAGGCGACGAAGTTTAATCGTATTCTATGTAAAGAGGCGCGAGAGAGGAAGGGAGAGAAAGAGACAGAGAGAGAGAGAGAGAGAGTAGCGCGTGCGAAGCAAAGTAATCGAGGAGAAATATCGGGAGAGATGTGTGCGTCCGATAGGCGAATCGAATGTATGTGTGTGTGTATGTGCGTGTATTTGTGAGAAAGGTAGAGAGGGAGAGAGCGAGACAAATAGAGAAATCGACCGATGAAAACTGATGATGGGTCAAATAAGCGCCGATGTACGATCGATCATAAAGAAGAACTTGTGTTTTTACGTGAGAATAAGTGTATCCTTCTTCGTGATTGATTGCACGACGATTGTTTGAACGACCGGCCGTCGCTCTTTATCGGTCGATTTTTCTCTCTCTCTTTCTCTCTCTGCGAAAACAAACGAGAGAAAAACCGGAGCGAGCGAAAGCGTCGAGACGGGAGGAGAGGGCAGTATAGAGATGAATTCGAGAAGCGAAAGGAAGAAATGTATAATTCGATGGGTCCTGTGCAAGTTTCGGTTAAATTCGCGAGACGTCGTCGACCTATAGATTGAATTGAAAAGAAAGACGACGCGACAAGCGAGACACTTTAGATGATAAGTTTTTAGGCGAAGTGAAATTTTTAGCAAACTTTCATTATCCAATTATATCGCTATCGAACATCGTGATATCTAGCAATTTGTTAATTGGGATTTTGAGAGGTGCGAGACGTACGAGTATAGTCGTGGCCTTTCAACACGAGAGAGAAAGAGAGAGAGAGAGGGAGGAAGGGAGGGAAGGAAAGAAGAAAAGAGGGAGGAAGAAAAGAAGGAAGAGAGAAAGAGAGAGAATGAATGACGAAAGTACGGTTGAGGAAGTAATATTCTTTCTTCTTGCCGACTCGATTCACGGCATCAACAAAGAGATTGCTATTTCGAGCGAGCGAAAACAAAAACTGCATCTCACGCGGAATTCGTTCAGCTCGGGCGAGTCGCTCGGCTGATTGAGTTATCAAACGAACGCTTCGCGCGACGCCCCGAAGAATCGGAATCGAGTTATTTAAATTAATACAGTCTAAATCGAGCGTCGTTTGTCGTCATCGTCGGCGATATCGCGCCGGGCGAACTTTGTAAATAGCTCTTATCGGGATATCACCGAGCGTCGCGCAAATAAGACTCTCAGCAATCTTGTCTCAATGAGAGCGAGTCGTCGGCCCGATCGCGACACCGTCCTGCTTCTGTCGTGATCGTGCGAGACGTCAGCAGCAGCTCGTAATCGCGGCGAAGTTTCAAAGTCCTCGAAGTGAGTCCTCCGCAAATGAGGAAGCGATGAAAAATGGGGAAACACACGATAGCGGAGACTGATCGTAAAAAAGAAAAGAAAACCGAGATGTATCCGTTAAAACGATCCGACCGTTGGTCGAAGTAGTTGAGACATGAATAGTTTAATGTTAGCGTTCGACCTGTTTTCTACTGGATCTGTGCAGTCGGGCCGAATACTCCGGAAATCCCGCCTCGTGTGTGTTCGATTCTTCGTCCGTGACTTCCCCGCTCGGAAGTGCTTCACGTGCGGAATTGCAGGCCGTCGCGACACGTGACGTTGAGATCGAGCCGGCGACTGCCAGATAAATCTAGTCACGTTGAGCCGTGATAACGAGTGAGATCGAGTGACGATCGACCGGCCCATCCGGATCCAGCATCATCACCGACGACGTCGTCCTCGTCGGCGAATTCTCAGCGCCGAGGAGGGCGACGACGGGATAGATCGAGACTCTGTCTTTCTCTCTCTCTTGGGCGCAATGTGATTTCCCAAGGTGTTCCAAAAAAAAAAAAATAAGCAACTCGCTCCCGCCCTCGCGACGAAATTGCGACGCGGGGAGGAGCGGTTGCAAAAGCGGGGGTCGTGCGCAACCCCCGGAGAAGTTTTCGTTTCTAAGCTATAATTATAATCGTACTGTTAACGAGATCGGTATGTCTAGTCCGTCGCGGTGGAGGGGAGGTCGAAAGGTTCTTCATCGTCTCTCCGATCGATCGAGATTCTAAGTAGTCGCTTCCTTATGTTTTTCCTTCCTAAAAGCAACTCCTCCCCACTCCCCTTTTCCCGAACTCGGAGGGACCGACGACTCCTTCGACTTTCCTCGGCCCCGTGTACCGCGAAGCGCAAATTTTCGTCGATGTTATAAAGGAAACAAAATTTAAAAAAAAATAGAAAAAGGAAAAAAGTCGTGGTGGTTAGCTATTAAACACGCCTATAGTATGCACAGACCCGCGAACCGAATGTAAAATTGCGAATTGAATCAGCAGGGGACAGCAAACACGCCAGCAGGGATGTCTCGCCGTTGTTCATAGGCGCGTTATCCCGCGGTCAGCCCTTCTCCGATGATGTGTGTGAAAAGTGCGGAGGTGTTATTCGTGAGAATGAGAGGGAGAGAGAGAGAGAGAGAGATATGAATGAGTTCACAAGAGTGTGTGCAAAAGAGATAGTGATGCGATAGAAATGAGGGTGCGTATCGCGAAGTTCGCACGACGATGGAGGGGGAGGGGGAGGAGGAGGGAGCGCGACAAGTGTAGAGGAGAGAATAAAAGACAGAACCTGTCGCGTCGCGCGGCAAGTTCACGCAAACAGCAAAATGTTCAATCGTTCGTGGCGATGCGCGAAATGCGGGCGAAAATGGAAAGAATGCGAGAACGAAAGAGAGAGAGAGAGAGAGTTAGAGAAAGAAAATGGATAGAGAGAAATTGTTGGGACTCCTTTCTTTTTTCAAAGTAATCGATCGATGTCGTAGGAACAGTGTCGTTTAAAGTAGTAAATCGCTTCTACCGAGAGAAAACGCAAACGGTATCAAATCTCATTCTTGAGGGGGAAAAGAAAAGAAAAGTAAAAAGTGAGAGTTCGTCGCGAGAAGTCAAGAAAAGGAGGCAGAGAAAAGGGAAAGGTGAAGGAGACGAGAGTGGAGGCAAAGAAAACAGTGCGTATGAGGAAAGATCGCGCGAGTTCGTGCCGCACTCGGAGAGAGGCGCGTCGCGCTGCGAAATTGCACATTTCGAATGCGAGTCACGTTCGTTCGAGCGCGTCATGACGGGCGAGGGAGAGAAGAAGAAGGAAGAAAGAAAGAGAGAGAGAGAGAAATTAGAGAGGATACGCGGAGAGTTTCGTTCTTTTTTTCTTTTTTTTTCTTTTTTTTTTTATACATTATAGAGCGTCGTACCACACTATCACATAGGGAAAAAAATAAAGAAAAGACATGTTCGTTGTTCACCGCTCTGGCTTGCTAGGAGAAAAAAGAAAAGCAAACGATGTAACACACAACGGGCTGGCGCGGAGGCTGCTCGGACCGTGGGGGTGTTTTTGTTTTTGAGGGGGAAGGGGGGACGAAAGAGTCTCGTCGAGGAGAAGATCGCGAGAGCACCCCCGCCGAACAGTGCTCCACCCTGCCCCCGATATAAATCGGCAACACTTCGACATTGCAAGATTATTGGTGTACTTATCACGCAGTTTTCTACAAAATAAAGAAAACGGTTTTGACAAAAAAAAATCAGAAATGTGAGAGAAGCATTTGCGCGTGCTGATTATTTCATGAGGACACCCTTCCCTGTCCCTTGATCCATTCGCATATGAGTTCGTAAGTGCATGCTTTTGTCAGTTTATGAATCTCGACGAAATGTCGAACGAACAATTTAAAGTTGTGTCTTGCTTTTTAGTGTCAACGCGAGCGCTTGAGTATTAACTTTCAATCAATACACAGTTTTACTCTTACTCGAGGCTGCGAGAATTAATCAGCTCTAGTTAAAGTTTTGTTCTTAAGTTTTTTAATTTTCTTACAAATGTAAGTACGCGAAGAAGAGATACTTATCTGCCGCCTTTCAAAGGGTAATTCCACAACTGGTTATTGAAGAGGAAAGGTATTTCTGTTGCTGATTGTTTTCATAAGTATTTAATTATAACGTACCGAAGTATATAGCCATTTAAGGTAAGTATCCAGCTGTCAGTGGATAAAATAATTCGGCAATTACGTGCCGAACGACCGAGATACGAAAGTCGGAGCGTTTAAGGCCTCTACGTACACGCCACGGCCATCTTGGTTAATGAGACGAAGAAACATGTATGCTCAAAATTCTTGCGGAATACATCGAAATAAAAAAGGTTTCCAGACAGCACACATCTCCAAGAGACATCTTGTGGACATTCTGAAGATGTCCTCAGGACGTCCCTTGGAAGGTTTGTGTTATCTGGGTTATGTATTCATAAAATGACACGCGATCGATTGAACACATTGTAAAATATTCCAGAAACTTTCCTTTTACTCTAGTCACCAATAAATAACCACGAAATTAACATGACGTCAAAATCATGAGGAAAGATAGGTCAAAAAGAAAAATAGCGTGTTATATTAATTTTATTGATAGAATAAGAAGAAAGTTTATTGATAGAATAAGAAGAAAGTTTTCGGAATATCTGATAAATGTATTTAATCGATCCCAAGGGTCGCTTTTGGACGTATCTTCGTATTTGAGCGTATTTCGCAAGAATTTCAGGCATAAATGCGTCTTCGCGTTACGTTGACGTCATCAGTCGAGAGCAGCGCGGAGAGGGATTAATGGATTTATTCTGTGACACTTAATGACAGTGTCGTTATTGTCGTCAAAAAGTTACACAATAGGCCTACAGTATATTTGTTTTGCGCAACAAAAACGTAATATTAACGACACTTAACAGTTAAGATCCATCTACAGTAGCCGTAAGAGTATAGCAGTAAGAAGTAAGAATAAGAAATTGATCAATCACAATCAAATGTGAGAAGAACAATCAACTACGAATGGTTAATTTTTTTACTCTTCTAACAGTCATTCTCTTACGGCCATCGTAGGTGGATCTTTACAGAAACCTTAACAGTCGCTTGTGGCGACCCGCAAGAGAACCCGCAAGCTGCTGAGCGCGCAATTACGGTTGTTTAAATGCGTCCGCATCCGCGGCTATCCGCACGGGGCGAGGTCGCTTAATGAACGTGAGAGACCGACGCGAGAGAGCTCGGCGAGGACGACGCGAGGGTGGCCGCGAGGCAGAGGGGCTGAAACGCGGAGGGAGACTATATACGACGTAAAGGCGGGTGGCGTCCGCGTATATTTGGGAAGCCGCGCATCCGGAAATAGAAACGTTCCCTTCTTGCCTTACCTTATGAATGCGCCTCCACTTTGCTCCCCGTGCGCTCCCCCGACATACGTTCTCTTTCCGATTTCTCGGCCGCCCCCGCGTCTCATGAATACCGTCGCCTTGCACGCACTCTCCCCTCCCATCGCGACAACCGAATACGGGGAAAGAAAATACGAGATAAAAAGAAAATGGAGAGCCGACTCTCGTCGTTTCTTCGCTGCGTACGACTGTCTCGTCAGCGAATCGTCGATTCGAGATCTCTGGTATTTAAGTTGCGAGGCGCACTCGTTGAATCCGTCTCCGGATCCCGCGCCGCAGCCATCTTGATTGATGTCGTCAGAAGCGAGGAAATGCATGCTCAAGATCTTTGCAAAGTATGTTGAACTGAAAAGATGTATCTAGAAAAATGACACTTGCAATCGATTAGGCACACCTTCAAACTATCCCAAACACTTTCCTGTTGCTCTAACAATTAATATATAACTATAGAATAAACGTGACATACAAGTTCATGAAGAAAAATGTAGGTTAAAAGGGAAAGTTGCATGTCACTTTAATTTTACGGCTACTTGTGTTTTATATTTCAGTAATATTTTGCAAGTGTGCCTTAATCGATTGTGTGATCATTTCTTGGATATATCTTTTTGTTTCGATGTACTCGAAAATTTTGGGCATGCACTTCCTCGCTCTTACATCAAGAATTGTGTGAAGGATCAGGAATCTTAAACTAGAAGAAAGAGATCCGCTCGCGAGGAGAGAAAGAGAGAGAAAGAGAGAAAGAGGGAGGAGGGAAGAGAGCGAGAATGAAATAAATTTTTTGAAAATTGCAGATCACAATGTTAGCCGAACTGGTTGCGAGAATTTCGCGCGAATATGGCGAATGATAAAAAACATATTGCCGACACAGTTATAAATATTTCATCGAAATTTCCTAAAGAACCGCGTGTATAATATCGAGAGTAAGGCCGTCGCGACAAAGTGAATCTGAGGTCA
This sequence comes from Odontomachus brunneus, assembly GCF_010583005.1. Classification (NCBI taxonomy): domain Eukaryota; kingdom Metazoa; phylum Arthropoda; class Insecta; order Hymenoptera; family Formicidae; genus Odontomachus; species Odontomachus brunneus. The sequence goes on along the minus strand of NW_022639557.1, from coordinate 18,995 downwards.
AAAGCGCGTTCGCGGTTGAGTTTCGCTGGGCGCGTTTTTCGTATCTCCTCTCTTCACGAGCTCTGCTCTGCTCGTCGCTTTTTCTCTCGCGCGATGATCGAGGTTGAAAATAGCTTATATATATTCTTGGGCTAAGGGAAACGCTAGCAAACGGCAGTCCAGCGGATCGCCCGGCTTTTTCGTTTGGACGTGTGCGACATGCGTATCTTCGAAAAGAATTTAAGTGCTACAAATAATTTAAATAACAAACGAGCGAGAGGTGCAAGACGCGCAGACCGCTTCGCGAGCGAGATTGAACATCACATAAGTCTAGTTATAATAGCTTTAATTATAATAATAATATATATAATATAATAATAATAATAATAATAATAAATATAACAACTTTAATTGTAATATGATTTCAATTTTATTCGCACATAAAACCGAGAATTGTGTAACTCTCAATCTAGGAAATGGTAAGGTATCGTGTGCGTACGTAGTAAACCAACACATGACGCATAAACAAGATCACCGATCTCGCGGAATAGCGGCCTCAACGCTTCGGCAATTTTGATACGACATCGATACATTCAACTTCAACTGTCTTTTCCCTTTTAGAGAAGATTCCAAAATTATTCCAGCCAGAGTCGCTACGCGCAAGAATTAAGCACAGTTATAAATGCAAATCCAATTAAGAAAAGGAAAAAAAGTGAAAACTTATAACGGACGTTTGTTACACTGCGTGTTTGCGCGGTATATTTTCGGGTATCCGCGAATCATTCGCCTTCGCTATCGCGAGGCCTTCGGACCGGCCGTAAATCGCGGAGGATCGAGGCGACGAGTTTGTTTTCCTATACGCCGCGAATCCAGATGGCCGCGCGTTTTATTCCAGCGACAGCCGCGAGTATCATGCGGTGCGCACGGAGCACGCTTGACCGTGTCATAGCGCGTGTATTTTTGCCCGACGAGAGAATTCGGACGAATCCGCGAACACATCCTCCGCGTGTGACCTGTCGAGGAATCGCCAGTGTCGATCTCTGCCATCATCCAGAAAAAATCTCGCGAGCGGCGAATGATATTTTCCAAGGTAGGAAAATGCGGAATATCGAACATTCAGGTGTTGCCGACTCGCCGCCGGCGTTTTGAATCTCGTTGTGTGTTGTTATTAAATTAAAACATTGAATTACGTAATATTTTTTTCGCAGATTCTAGTTGAAACGTAGCGCGCGAAATGTACTCGAATGCAGCATTGCTGCTTTCGGAGCAGTTGTTAAACGCATTCCGCGGATAGCTCGCCGTAACATTCGATGCGAGCGGAATTCCTCGGTTCTCCCCTCGACTCGGCTCGCGCGATTACACATGGATATGGCAGATTTTTATTTCGGGCCTCACAATCCCGCGCGCGTAATCTTGCCGGAGCCTGCGATTTTTCTTCGTCCGGATGTGTTGCGTCGAGAGACTCAAAGTTGGCCGTATCGTGAAGACGCGTCACTCAACGGGCCAAGATTCGCTTTGAAGATCGGAAGCTCGTACGCGAGTGTCGAGCTCAAAAAACTCTCTCTCTCTCTCTCTCTCTCTCTTTTTCTCTCTCTTTCCTCTCTCTCTTTCTCGCTCTCTCTCAACTGTGGATCGTCGATCATCGACGCCGACCATTGATCTCGCACTAACGATCGCTTCTCGAGAGTTTCTCCGGCCTATAAAAACAGACGCGATCCTCGAGTGGTACGGGTCTATTCGCGGCATTCTCCAGGCGCGAAGGCCTGCATCGAGGCGAGACTTGATTACCACTTATCTTAGTGCGCGATAAGTCGCACTCATTTTCCTACGGGTGTTAACGTAAAAGATGTCAAAATACCTGGACACTACACAGAGAGAACGATTTGTTGAATCAAATAAACGTTTCCTTGGAATGGTCCAAACAAATTTTTTGGTTGACACAACAAAAATATTTCTTTGAAACTAAACCGCAAATAAAATTTTGTTCGATCAATCAAAAAATTCGTTTGAACCATTCCAAAAAAGTGTTTATTTAATTCAACCAAATCGTTCTCTCTGTGTACCCAGATAGACGTTCATGATTATCACGATCGGAGATAATTGATGATGAAAACTTTACGATTCTTTATAACCTTACAATTCCCTTTTAATTACATTTATGAAATAAATATACTGTATTCAATTAATTATTAAATTTATATAATTTAATAATGTAAATTGTTTGTTGTTAATGCAGTAACAAATTTAGTAAAAATTACGCTTAGATTTTTGTACTAATTATATTTATCGCATGATATGTTGTTCGAGATCAATTTTGATCAATCTTTTCGTATTTCTTTCGCATTTCTGCTTCATCATTCAATGTGATAGATATGAGTGCAATCTGATTTATTAATCATAAGCGACTCAACGTTGCCCAATTTTATAATTTATTACACTTAAGGTTGCTATAAAATTTACGTATAACAACATTCATAATAGAGATAAATAATGATGAAATTGGACTGTGATTTCAGAGTCACAGTGGACAGTAGAGGGTCAAAGCGGCCAACCTCAACCACCGGGATATCCGCAGGACGAAGTCGTTTGTCGATTCCAAGAGACCCGAGAGAGGATCTCCATGCGTTTCTCTTCTCTCGGGTGTCTTTCTCTCTTTCCTCGATGTTTTAAGAAGGCGAAAGCCTACGACGAGGATCTTCCTCGTCGGGAAGCCGCCGCCTCGGCCGCCGCGGAAAAGGACGCGGCCCATTCGCCGGCGTGTCTATTAATACCGGAATATATTTCAATCGATCGAAATAAATCGGCGGACGCGCCGAGTACGCACGTTGCGCGTGCGTGGACGCGTGTGCGGCTTGCGTGGGTGCAGCCGCGAGCGCGCGGGGCCCAAATAGACGACGGAAGGAAGAACAACGGCGCGGTCGGGGCGCGTGCGCGCTCCGAAGCGTTGGGCGTCGCGACGCCTTCTTGAATGAAACCGGCGCGGCAGTCAGTCGCATCGAGGCATCCACCCTCGCACCGTTACCAGTTTTCTCGAGGGCTACCAGCCCAACAGGGGAAGCTACCAGTCCCAAGGGAGGTCCGCGATCTCAGGACGCAGTCGGGACGGTCTTCGAGCACGAGGCGCGCGTTTTCGTTCACGAGATGGATCGCGAAGGGTCCTCTTAAACTGACGGACAGACAGACGTGACCGAGAACACCGATCCGTTTCGTCGAGAACTCGGGATAAGGGTAGTCTCCGAGTCGAGGAGATCGCGAATTTGAATTGGAGCAATTTCTTCCTTCGAATCTCGAATTTCCTCGCGCAAGTTTCTGAAAGGAACAATCGCGAGTCTCGTTAAATCTTTCGATTGGAATCTTCGATTGCAATTTTTTTTGCAATGGGAGATGATCCTCCGCTTGTTTTACAATGGCAGGCACGCGAAAATACATTTGCCCGTGGCGTCCGAAAAAAAATCGAGGGTCGAATTTATATTTATATTTCAATCCCGGCGCGCGTCATTCTCATTTCCGTTCGAATCCCGGCGCTTTCTCGTTCGACCTCTCTCGTACGCTTATCCTTGGATTTGCAACTCTGTTTCCCGTTCTCTGAATCTTCGACGCGAACTCGCAATGCTTCGTCTGCAAGTGCGGAACGTTTTCGCGCGCCTTCGCGACCACGGCGAGGTTTCCGGCCGAGCAACTCAAGATCCCTCAAGCGGATTCCCGTGGACGCTGAGATTACGAATTTCGAGGAAGTCAGGAGGAGAAGAGGAGCTACGAGTCGAGATGTATCATCCTCACAAATGTTACGAGCGGGAACGAAGAGGGTGAAGAAGACGAGACGAAACATCGGAGCGTAAATTGGTTCTTTCTAAACCTCGACGGTACTCGATATAGACGAAAAGAAAAGTTTCCTTCGTCGTACTAACTTTTTATTTATCCCAGACAGCTCAAATGTTCAAACTACATCTCTAGAGACATCTTAAAGGACGTCTAAAATAAACAAGACACCTTTTAGACACCTCTGAGACGTCTAAAAGACATTTTTGTGCTGTCTGGGTACATTCACGACAAAATTTGCCCTACGATATATCAGGAAAGGATAATTACTAGATCTTAATCAATGATAATGTCGATTTTCCATTTTAATTCTCACGAGCAAAAACAGTACGATTGCGCGCGTAGAAAAAGTCTCTGTAGAAAGAGAGACGACGTTGGTTTCTTCAAAATATAACATTCTAAATTACTTCCTATTCTTTCTCTCTCTTGTATGCGCTTCCTGACCCGCGAAAATTAAGTCCTGAACGAACTTTAAGAACATTCACGGGGCTGCGTTTCACTGTTGCGTCGCCATTATGTCGAAAGCGCGCTGTGTTGGAAAATTTGACGCTAGGAAAGTTGCGAAATTCCAAAGATCAAATATCTCTCGGATGAAACTCGGACGTACATAAGTAAATCTTATCAGTATCAGTTGGAGAGTCAGTTGCTGTCAAATTAATAGTGTTTTCAGTCAACAGCGCTGAAAATATCTCCCTATAATCCTATCTATCACAACGCGATGTCGAATTAAAGGGCGATTTTTCTGTTATCTGTTTCTGTGTGTTTGCTAACATTATCACGGCCTCATTCGTCGTAACGGAATTCGCGTCGTAAAGCCGTAAAACAGGGCGATTTGAGTTAGTGTAATCGAGCCTCGTCGAGACAATCGAGTTGAAATACGCGCACCTCAGACGGACATGTATGCTGGTGCACGTCAAACAACATTAAATCTTCGAACGACGTAGAATAATATAGACGTAAGACCCGCCGTAGGGCTTAACGTGGGCTTGGGGAAGTGCCAGGGAAGTATCCCACATGTTACTAAACTTTACTCTCGTTACATTTACGGGGCGTCTGAATTACGCGTCTCGCGACGCCGGCCGGATATCGCGACAAGTGATATTTTAATAACGAATCTCACAGCGATCCGATTTTTCCGTTGACCCGTGGGCTCTCCTCTCGCATGTATTGTCGTGGCGATAGTCAAAATGTTACGTACACATCTCGTCCTAACGACGCGAACACGCGGATACGAAAATAGACTGAATGACGACAGACACAATCTCAAACGATATCAAGTATAATAATAAAAATGCAATTAGAGATTGTCATTTTTTGTCATTTTCTTTCATTCTAAAGTATAGAAAGAAGTGCGAAAGTATTCACACAGCGCGGCAAAACAGAATTAACGTATTAATAATAATGATCAGAGCTTTTTTTTGGAAGAAGAGGCGCCGAAGCTTACAAGATGGAAATGAAAAGGAAACATACTTGGGGATATTTCGAAACAATATTGTCTTTGTGCACTACGAATTTACATCAATTCTGAAGCAGTTTCAAAACTTGGTTATGTCCTTGTACACTTCAAAAATACTATTCGTGAACTTTTAACAATTTTTTGAGGATTTTGTTTTCACGAAAAGGTCACGGTGCGTTTTGCCAAAAAGAAGTCCTCATAATGACAAATGTCAATAGTAATAGAATTTCCATCGCATACATGGATTTTTGGTGATTCTAACGATTAGATTAGAATAATTGCTAGCAAAGGGAGTGTCCAGAAAATAGCGTAAACTCTTTAACAGACATCTTAAAGACGCGTAAGAGACGTCCAAGTAAAATAGAAGGTCTTTGGGACGTCTTTAGAAGTTATGCTGTCTAAGGGTACTTGGTCAGAATTAAATAATAGGGAGAAGCGATAATGACAGAACAATTACTCGCTGTCATTTCGAACTCGCGCGCCGCGCGTCATTTGACGGGCTGGTCTCTCTCGCCAACGGCAAGCCGTGCGACAAAATTGCGCTCGCGAATTAATTCGCGTTGCAACGCGCTCGCCATGCTCGAATGCTCGCCCAAAGTGCGGATTCGCGACGGGCATATTAAATGTTCGTATATGTATTCGCATGGGATATGAGTATCCGTTACGTAAGGAGGATCTTAATATAGCAAAACACTCGCTGGATCTCGGCCCGCGTTTCGCGAGTGGATATTCGAACAACATGGTCGTGGGGCGGCGGAGAACGCGCGCTGGATTTGATCGCCGAGTCGTTTTTCAACGTGATCGCGTTGGATAAGTGAAGAGCGGAAAACGTCTCTTTCCGAGACTCGTTCTGATCGTTTGTACTTGATCCTGTCTGGCGAACGAGGAGAAGAGAGCGCTGCACTAAGAGAGAAAAATAGTTAATATGTTTACAGTTATTTTTTGGCCCAACCATACTTTTTGCAGCAAAATGGTAGCAGTAACATGCATATAAGGTTATTACACTAATATTATAGAGTAGAATTGAATAAAAAAATAGTTTCCTCGACCATAATTTGTAGTAATTATTTCTCCGTGTATATAGTTACAAATATCAAACATTTTTTTCTCAGCGTGATGACATTGCGATTCCTCTCGCGAAAACGCGCGCTCTCTCCTCCTGCTTGTCCGCAAAATTAATCGCGGATTCACACTCGAGATTAATTCGCGATTCGTCGGGTCGGGATTAATCTGTTCTCGGGAGGTATTCGAGGGAGGACGCGTGAATTAATGCGTTTGCCTGATTTACAAAAGGATTAGTTCAGAACTGTGAGATTTACAGGGCGCGAAGGCGACGCGCGCGCGTGTGTGTGTGTGCATTCGCCCTCGCGTCTTGGACAGGCAAATTAAAGCCGCGGCCGCGCTTTCTCCTTGATACCAGAATTAGTTCGGACAGAGTGGCGCGTTGTTGAAAGCGACTCGAACGGGAAACGATACGGCGGATGAGAATCGTGAGGTTCGCGCGAAGATGCACTAGACAACGTGTATGCCTCAGCATTTATTTATGATTGGGTCAATCAAAGAAATCAATTCGACTTTCCGCCTTCTACGACGGTAAATCGGCCACCTTCTATACGAGAAAGCTTGATAATAACAGCGCCAGGACATTGGCGCCGAGACATAAATAATACAACGATTACTCGACTGATGAATGATTTATTTTAATTGCAGTGCAGTCAAATTTGATTGTGTGAAAAGTGGAATGTATGATTTATAGATCGATGCGAAAACTTTGTCATTTCTCTTTTAGGACTCTAAGAAGATTCTGTAAAGAATAAGGTTCTAAGAAAATCTTAAGAGATTAGGTACTAGATATTAGATTGGCACATAACGTTTGTCATTCTTCTCTCAAGATTCTAAACAGATTTTAAGAAGAATAAGATTCTAAGAGGATTCTCGCATAGAAAGTTTGGATATTTTAAAAGGAAATCCTCGTTAACTAAAAAAATTATCGAGTCAATGTTACTTATTTCGTAAAAATTACATGAAAAAAAGATTTAATCAGTTTAACCAATTCTGACGAAATATGAGCGATTTCGAAATTCCGGTTGAAGTTATCGAAATTCAGCCTAACCTATCAAAACTTCTAGTTAACTCGCACACTTTAACATAAACTTTATTTTCCCTGCTCTTCCAAATTGGATAATAACTTTATTTTCCCTGCTCTTCCAAATTGGATAATTTTGTTTTCTGTTTTATCCGACAAACACGGATAGATACCTTCCGCACCATTCTAATATCAAGCTTTCCTGCGACTATTAATCTTGTGCGTTATGCGTGAGGTGAGCAACTCTAATTGTAACGTTGAGGCGTGCACGAGACATGTCACGAATCCTGCGAGTTTCGATCGTACGAGTTGCGACACGCAGAATCCGGTGGTGTCATCGTCGGACGGGGGCGAGCGGAGACAGGCGTCCGCGAGAGAGATCTCGTCGATCTCTTCGCCGTCGGCGTATTATTAGCCGCGAAAGTCGTGCGTTCCGCGCGAGGCGTTAAAACGGTAACAATTATGTTGATTGCGGGCGCGCCGGGATGGGAGGTCCGTGTAAAATCTATCTTCCCCGCACGAACCCGCCGGCGCGGGCTGTCCTCGTGCGGCCCGTCACACGATCATTTCGCGTCATTTACTAAACAAACAGACTGACGGACGCCTCTTCCTCGTATATTTTCGACCTGCCGTATGTGCCAAGATCTTACGTCGGCTTGATTGAGTCGCGAGAAATCACGCCAGGCATCGCCGATTAGTACGCGCTGCGCGCACAAGATAGTTCGCGGGGCGCAACAGGTATGTCATTGTTCAGAGACATGCGAGACGCATTGTATCTTCGTTCGCGCGCGAACTCTACGTGCCCCATTTTTAACGGGGTCTCTTGGATCGGCTAAGGCCGTCTCAGTTCGTGACACGCGCCGAGGTTTAGAATAGAAAAAAATAAAAGCAAACTAACAAAAAGAAAGAAAGCTACGAGAATCGCGCTTCGCGTTGCGCGAAATGTACACACGCAGTATTTGCTAAAGTCCATATTTTTAATTTAAATTATACACACACGTATATGCTCGTGTATGCTCTGAGAAGAAAATGTTTGGTATTTGTAACAATAATCGCACATAGAGAAATAATTATTGTAAATTATGGTCAAGAAAATCATTTTGTTTATTAAGTTCTATTGTATAGGACTTAAGTTTATTAAGTTCTATTGTATAAGACTTAAGTTTATTAAGTTCTATTGTTAATGATAATAATCTCATGTACATATTGCTATTTACTGTTTTTGTGTTAAAAAAACAAAAAATGTGGTTGGCCCAAAAATGACTATATAATTTTAGTTAGATCAATCCTATTTTTTATCAGACCAGTTCAACACATTCGACCCGGTGAAAAATCGAACATTTTTCAGGATTATCGACGCGAGAGTACCGTCGGAAGAAGAGACTGGATGATGAGACGGTGAAAAGTAACAAAACCAGGAAAATTCGCGATCACGAGCAATATCCGGAGTGTCGGACGAGGGTGTGTCTTTTTCCGCTTTGCTGCCGCTGAGATGGAGTTCGCCAGCAAAGGGGAACAGGCCGATCCTCCCGCACGAGCAAATAATCATCGACGACGGCGGACATGCAGCAGCCGCGGCGTCAACGGAAGCATCTTTGAGCTGCCGCGAGTAAGTCTGCGCGCGTAAGTCAATTCAGTTCGATGAGACGTGATCAGAAAAACTCATGGAAATAGTCTCGCGACATTATCGATAATTTCTTTCGCGGTAGTTTTGTGTTTTGCGAAGGTGATACGGCAAAGTTTGTTTGCTGCAAAATTGACCCGACCACGCCTGCTAATTTGTACTTTTGAAAGCTTTAGAAATTTAGGAATCATTAGGCTATTGATTTAAAAATCTGGTCTGTTAATTTAGAAGCTAATTAGTTACTTATCAGTATTTAAAATTAATAGATTTTATTAGTCTATATAAATTAATTAATATCCATCTAATTAAGGTTAAATTTTTTAATCAATAGCCTAATATTTAAATTAAGTGCCAATAATTTTAACTGATAATTTTGAAGTCTAGTAATCTATTATAATTATAATTTTATGAATCATAGAAGATAAATACTATATCGTAAGATAAGTTCCAAAGATGAAAATATAGACTAGAAGATTAAGATCCATATTAACAGTTGTTACTTGAGATTTGTTTCAAGTGAGATTTTTAGATTTGAATTTGAAGTCAGATGTGAGTTCTTCAGTGTAATAAAGAGCGATTACGACATAACGTCGTATATATCACACTGAAAAATTTTGATCTAACTCTGAATTCAAGTCTGAATATCTCACGTGAAGCAAGAGTTTCAAGTAACGACTATTAATATACGGACCTAAGAGATCAAAACTTCAAAGACAGAAGTTCGACGATTTGTATAATGCACGGCCGTAGTAATTTAATTTCATCTGAAATTCGCTCTCGTCTTGAGAATTGAGATTCACCTTGTATTCGAATGAGTATCTCGTATTCCTCGGATTTAATATAATGTCGGCTAAATATCGAGAAGTGCTTTTGTGTTTTGCGACGATCTGCGCAAGCTCTCTCTCTCTCTCTCTCTCTCTCTCTCTCTCTCTCTCTCTCTCAAAATTTAACGTCGAAGGAGCTCTGCAGAGCACGCAATTGTTGAGATAATCGGATCTGTTGGCTCGCAGCCGGGCGCGTATCGAATCTCGTCGTAAACGTCGTGCGGTTAATTAATGTGTACCAGCGTGCGAACATATCAACGCGACGACTGCGTCGAACGCAACCGATTTTCGACGCGTGTCGCGTCTGTCGTCGAGGATGTCGGTCGGCCATACCGAATGATACACTCCTTACGACGTCGTTCGGTTCAAAGTCAACGACCGACGAGCGAAACGGCGGTACCTAAAATAAAGGTGGGCGAAGGGGGTGAACGCGCCTTCATCCGCGTTGGTGAATTTATGTCGGTCGATTTATCCCGCTCGCGCGCGATTTATTCTGAAAAATCGTGTCTGCCGGGTAGAGGCACATACACACACACACGCACACGCACAGCGGCAGAAGCGGAAGTGAATGGTTCGAAGGTAATTTAGATATATCCTTACGTAACGTACGCTCACATCCGGGTGAATTATAACGGTACGGTATTATCGAATCACGTAAAAGCGTCTATCGTGCAGACACTCATCTATCTGAGACCAATTGTTTGTCTAGATGGAAACATAAAGTAAAAGTACCAATGACTTATAGACTGTGTCAAACTGAAGAAAATAGTTGCCTACCATTTTACAAACAATCATGTAGATTTTTAGTTATTAATTAAAGAGTTTGGCGCACTGTCGCGCGCATAATCATGCGCCAATCTTCTTCAATTAACAACTCAAAACTTTACACGGTTTAATTGCGAAGTGGTAGAGGAATCGTCTGTTCGATGAGTTTTACTTACACCACGAATGTGTCACGAATCGTCACATCCTATATACATTCTTCATTGAAAGTTCAAATACTCATGTTTACAGACCAAAACAATAAGAGTACCTAAGATTAGGTAAGTGTCCGGGCATTGATATTTTTACCTTACAGTCGCGTTGAGCTGATTCAATAAAGACCAATCGCAGCAAGGAATAATGCGTGAGGCTAATAATAAAAGAATTTGTCACATAGATGAACCAGCCGAGCGAACTGCATTTTCGCTCGACGGATTTCCATCGCAAACATTTCGCCGACGAGCTGTTAATTAGCCGCGACTCCCGATACTTGCCGCAGTCGTTCGTTGGAATCATCTCGTGTGGAAGGAAACGAGAACACGATCTCGAGAGATCGACTGAAAACAGAATACGTAAAGAGGAAGGAGAGAAGAGGGAGAGAGAGAGAGGAAGAGAAAGGGAGGGAGAGAGAGAAAGAGAGAGAGAGAAAGTCCGGCGTATCTGCATCTTCATCCGCGAGAGCGCAGATCGGAATCCGTTTCCTGCCGTCTATTTTCGTCGTAACGAGATGCAGCCAGCGCGGGAGGAGAGGCATTGTTAGAGAGCTCGCTCTCGCGATCAATTAAGCGAGGCTACCGCGAGCGTTTCCTGCTGGCCGTTTCGCGCCTCGCCGGCTCCTCGATTTCTAAACCCTCAGCGAGACCAGATATGTTATATCGGGCCAACGCTATAGATTTGTGTGACACTTATAGTAACTTTCGCATATATTAAGAGCCGTATTATTGCCGAACGCATGACACAAACGAGCCTCGCGATTCCTCGTTTAAATCTCGAGATTCGCTCCATCATTACCGGCCATCACGCTCGACGGATTGCCACGTGCGAATCCCGGGTATATATCTCCGTACGATAAATGCGACACTAAAACTTGCTTTCCTTCCCTCCTATTCGGCCGACTATGACGGCGACGATATTCGGTGAGACATGAATGTTCGCTTCAGATCTCTTCGATGAGTCACCGCACAGTGTGTACATCTTAACGCTAGAACTACCAAAGCAGTCACAATGATTGGTTTTTAGTCTATGTATGCACAAAAAAGAATTTCTGTATGCGTTTCCTATTAACTCCTGAAGCCTTTGACCAATTTGAGCCAAATTTTGAATTATTAAGAGCCTGCGGGAAATATAGGCTATATGAAACTTGAATACCTCACTCTCTCTCCCCGATTTCATCCCCTTGATACTTTGTGACAATTTGAATTTAGATGTTCTAGATACAACAAGCCAGAACAAAGTCAGATAATTCAATTGATAATTCAAACTAGTTTCTTACAAAAGCTAGTTAAATCTATGGTGCATTTTATAATTTTAATTGACGTTGAATAAGACTGAGAAAAAAGATATTTTTTCTCGCTTGCATTGTGTATTTTTTTTAAATCTGTCATTTTGGCTGCTCTGATAGAAATAGGTTAATTATCGATTATTTTAATGTTAGACGCGCGCGATCCTGAGTCGAAATTTTGTTTCCACATTAATCCTGCAAATTTTCTGTCCAACTTGAAGGATTAATGGAAAATTTCGAGATATAACATTATATAGTTTTATTGACTTACTTTGACGTTATATATAACTAAATGATGTTTCCTCCATATTTGAAATTGAAGAATATAATATTGAAGCGATATAATATTTATGCAATCTATTCAATCTACTAGCATTTTAATCTCTTCTTCATTTTAATAAGCGATGTAACAATTACGCAACTGAACTGCAGATAGATTATATGCGATAAGCAAATATTAAATGGGCAAAAGCGTATAAATAAAACAATATATTTTTATTCTTGTAATTTTTTTTCTGCTTCAAAAGTCCCGATTGAAGCTCTTAAAAAAGCTGATAAGAAAGCTGCAAAGGTAAAAGTAACAATTGAGTGTCCAATAATGCTGTTTGCTAATAAAGTTTTAAACTTGGATTCCGTACAGTAACAATGAGGAGAATAAGCGAAAAAAGACGTCGACAGATGTTAACGAGATGAAACCCGCGACCCAAGGAGCATTATTAGACAAATAAATATCAGTAGTTACGAGACTTATATTTTAATAAAGGGCCGATATTCATAGCTGTAGATTAATTACAATTGTTCATTGACAGCATAATGAATTACAGACTCATATTTACAGACCGTTATTTAGGTCCATTTTGTTCAATATTTTTATTACATAAGTAGAAATATCCTATCTAATTAACGAATAATCAAAGATTTACGAAGCTATAATTATTTGTTAAACAATGATAAATTACGAATATTGGCCCCAATTTCGACTCAGGCATTATTATTCGATAATTTCGAGAGATTTCCGTTAAAATCGGAAACATTCTGTATAGTGATTTAACACACCTGAAAATATCGATGTATATTGCACATCTGTCCCAGCGTCCTATGTCCTCCGTCTTCCATCCTGGCTTCCAGTATCCAGTATCCCGTTCAGGATCCCGGTTACTTCGTCGTGGCACTCTGGACACTCACTCATGGCACTGACACTCGCACAGATACGATTGGAGAAACACGCATTAATGAACTCGATGCCAACAAGGTCCCGATCGAGCACTTTAACGTCCGATGGATATGATAACTCACGCACACGTGCTCCGCGTCGCGGTATATGCGCGGCTCGTCGGCTCGAAACATAATAACTGAGTTACAGTAAACTTCGTGTGACTGTACCGAAACAATGGATAAGAAAGGTCTACGTCATCTCCCATCGATCTTCAATTGTTGCCGTCCGCCAGTCAAGGACACGTGTACAATGCTGCGCGATAGCCGAGAGAGATCACAACAATCCACGCTCCCCTAAACATTCCGCGTGTATCGTCTTGAATTTGTTAACAATTCTTTTTATCACTTGTGTCTTGAAAGTCATTGTTATTAAACTGAATCCAAGATTGCTGTGTACACACATCTGTTAGCTTTGTCGCTTCCATTCCTATTGAATCTCCAAGAGAGTCCCATCGAAATGTTTAACTCTGGTAAAAATGGCAATAAATATATCATAAAAAAGAGCGCTTGTCGTTTTACTTACCCGTTAATCTTATTATTTACCTCGCATTAATTATTATTATTTATTATTTCCCTCATTAAAATTTATACATTCTGTCTGCTGTCAAGCAAGTTGTATAATTAATGTGCTGCTCATTGAAATGGAGAAAAAATTGACACACGGATAGAATATTGAAATATTTAATAATTTAGAGAGAGAGGAACAAGTCTTCTCTTTTAATAGAAAATATTAACAGAGAAAGCAACAGTAGGTTACCATTTCTAATGATAAATGCAGAACAATATTTTGTATAATATTGTATCGCAAGATTATCTATTAATTTCTTAAGATTGAACTTGTAGAGATAATGTAAAAGCAAAACTCGGGATCTCAGAATGTGAGAAATATAATTGACCTAAAAAAAATATATATATTATCCGTTAATATAATTATATGTAATATAATACGTATACGTATTATATTATATTACATATTATAATTATATGTAATATAATACGTATACACATTATTTTCCAAGGATTACGTAACTCTGCGCACGTTAAGGTCGCGCAACATTAAACCGGCCGAGTCTCTGCCTGACCTGCACCCCATTATTTATTTAATCGCGCGTTTGAAGTTTACTACATTATAATATTTATATTTTATAGACAATTTTGTAACATTTAATTATTTTATATGCTTTCCAAAATAATGCTTATTTTTCATAACGATTTTATAACGTATTTCTGTACGGAATTATATTTAAGAATCTTACTTGAAATTTTTCACTCTCACGAAAGCGAAAAACAAGATCAGCTGGGTTGCAAATTTAGTATCAAGTGAGCCACGAGAATAAGAATAACGGAGAGCAGAGTACGTATTGTAGAATTTTTCGGAATCAACTCCGATTGGAATTATTCCGTTGTTTCCCAGATTTCTTTCCTAGAAAAAACAGAATTATTTAGATCGGAATCGATCCCGAAGGATTCTATGACACAGATCGGTATTATCACGGGCGTGCTCGTGTAATTACGAATATGAGAGTGCGCGGCATCTACGAGATGCCACGTTCAATCCGCAAACTATCGACCACCTCGACTTCTCCATAATCAGGATGTTCAACTCTAAGTTCCGTACGAAACACATTTTATTCGATTTCAGAGAATCATAATCTTGCTCTTTTTCATGATATGTTTATTGTCATTTTTACCAGGATTAAACATTTCGATGGGACTCTCTTGGAGATTCAACAGGAATGAAAGTGTTTCCGTACAATATTTTTAAGGATTGCGCATTCTTAAAAATATCGTACGGAACACTTTCATTCCACTTTCATGTTGAATCTCCAAGAGAGTCCCATCGAAATGTTTAACCCTGGTAAAAATGACAATAAACATATTATGAAAAAGAGCGAGATTATGATTCTCTGAAATCGAATAAAATGTGTTTCCCCTAGGTGCCAACGAGACACGCCGTGATACGCCGCATTGGGCACGCCTATGCACAGTTAGTTATCCAAACTGTAGGGTGCAACTGTGCAAACAGAGATCCTCGAGCTTAGACGCCGTCCTTTCCGAAGCCGCGCGGCCGGCTGTTCCCGCGCCCGCGCTGTTCCCCGATGACGAGACGTCTTGTCGCACACCTGATGGCCCGACTCGCCGTCGATGTTTTTGCAGACACCGACAATTTGCAAGCGAGACGTTGTAACAAGGCGCGCGACGCATATCCCGACGTCGTCGTCGTTGTCGTCGTCGTCGTCGTCGTGGCCGTCGCGATTTCCAGCGCGGCGAATGGCCCGCTGAAAGGGACGAGGGAGAAGGTAAGGCGAGCGTTCACGACGGGCCAGGGAAAATGTGGTGAAACGGTGGATTTAGTCGCTCGTACCGGGTACGAGCAGGCCGTGCAACACTGTTGCTTAGGATTATTTCCGTCATCGTTTCTCTCACACCGTCGCCTGCCGACCGCCCCCGCTTGCTGCCGGCTTCTGCGCGCTTATGCGCGTGCCAGCGTTTCTCGTAAATATCGTTCGGATCGTGAACCTTTTGGTCACGGCGACAGCGACGGCGACGGCGACGATGGCGTCGCCGGCGAACAGGCGGATATGAGGGAAATGCGAAACGGCAGTCACTTTTGCAACTATTTCATGAAAACCAAGTTCCCTTCCCCCTGGCCTGTAGAGTGGACGCGCGAAAATGGTCCGCCTGTTTATTCGCGACACGACGGAGTCGCGACGATCTGGCGACATACGCGTATTTCCGCTACCTAGACGAAGGAAACGGAGTCGAACGGAACCATTTTTATCGTTTCTGCGTGGAATAAGATGCGAGTCGAAATTGTGCAGATCCTGGTAATCAAGTCGATTTGCTTTGCAAAATATATTGTACTTGCGTTAAAATCGATTCATATAGAAATTTTTCTGTCGAATTTTTAACACTTCTGAACGTTAATTTAACATATTGTCGTAGTGTCATTTTGACCATTCCACGTGGAGTTCGTATTCACCCCTTCCAAGTGTCAAAATAACAAAACAGTGTCCAAGTGCTACATTCTTGTGTTAATTTTTGACATACTGTTTGCTTACATATTTAAATTAACACAAAAATTACAGTGGATAAAGGGAGACATGCAAAATGTGTTAAATTTGAACACAAAATTTTCCACAGTGTAGGCCTACTATTCAGTTATTCTATTACATTATTTTACTAAATTGCGACTGTGTTCAGTCAAGTTGAATTTTGCTTTGTTCATGCAACTAATCTCGTTGAGACGCGGGAAGAAAAAAGATGCGATCAGTCCGCGTTTGTGGACATTGCTCGAGAGAGACGTGTCGCACTGGAGGAGATCGACAATCGTCGCGACCGTAATTGCGATCACGATTGCACGCACGCGCGCGCGCGCATTTGCGGAAGACGAGCTATACCGTGAGACGGAATCGCGAGTGTTCGCGCGTCCGGGTAATTATAGTCCGTCCGATAAGAAAATTATGAAAGACCCGAGGGCCAGGGACGACGGAGCGAGGGAGTGAGGAAGCGCGGTCGTTCACGCCACCGCACTCGCGACATTTATTCGAATAATCCTAACTACCGATGCCGCATCCTGCCACATCCGGTCGCGAGCCGGTACCCCCGTTTCCCTAATTAGCCTGCTATATCCGTAGCGGCCGGCTGTGTGAAAATACGGATGCATTCGCTTCTTGCGTGTGAAATATTACGTCCACCCGAGTCGAAATATTAGCCCTATTTTCCAACTGAACTTTCTAACATTGGTATATCAGTATGCGCGCGTATGTATGTGTGTGTGTGTGTGTATACAAGTATTTAATATGGGAATCGAAAATCTTACTCAGCGCTTTTAAATGATAGAAATAAAATGCCGCTTGTACATTTTAAAAAAGATTCTTTTACAAAGACGGTAGAAGCTGGCAAATACAATCAGACAAGACTGATGTACACTGAAAAAAGGATTTAGTTATGGAAACCAAAATTTGGTTAAAGTGGGATTAACCAAATGATTGATAATTGCAATAAAAAATTTTAATTGCTTAAATTACTAAAAAAGTCAAGCAAAATAGTAAGACAAAATCGAATGTTTTGATTATAATTATCAAATATTTGGTTGATTTAACCATTTTAACCAAATTTTAATTTTGTTAACTAAATCCTTTTTTCAGTGTAGTCTTCAAAGCGTCAAAGTAGGCGTTGTCTCAGTGTACGTCTAACGTTAAAACCAACTAAAGTATTATCCGAAATCGTCACTTCTAGCTTCTAGTGAGTCTCGCCTTCACGTTTCATAAAACGGTCTAACTTACTTGGTGGACACGCTTTCGCGCACCGACGCGAAATTACGTAATGCGCGTTGATTTAGGGGCATAAACATTAGCGCGTGTGCGACTCGCGCGCAAGAGATCGTCCGTGCACATAATAACCGCGGAAAGTATAAATTTACCGTAAGAGAGTAACGTGCCGTTCCGCGCCGGCGATCGGATGACCGACGCGAGCCAGTCCTCTAGCAATGTTAGGGCATGCTGCAACGGTGCAATGGACATGCGTAGGTGCAATATGCATCTATCTAGTGTCACCGACGGATTTCGTCGCGCGTTAACGTGCGCGAGATCCTGGCATATCGCCAGAGCTCATTTCTAACCGATTAAACGGCTAAATTCCCGACCGATCGTACCGATCCACCCAACTTTTTCCGCCATGCTGTTCTAGAAGTTATTAACGCGATCTCTCGTGCGTTTTATACGCTGGGTCGGACGGAAATGTCGTGCGCACACCGGAAAGATCATTCACGACGTTGACAAGCGCGCATTGGATACGCGTTTCAGATATTTTGATCGAATCAGGGAGAAGCATATGTATGTATAAAATATGTAAAATAAATACAAGGTATGCTCTTTAGATTGAGAGGCTTAGGGCCGATATCCATGGTCGGATCTTATATTTAAGATTTTTAAATTCCTTTCCAGACGCTATACGAATCGTTTTATTGGTTACTAAGCATCTGAAGATGAATTTAAAACGATTAAATGTAAGATGTAGTCATTACTTGAACTTTTCAGGTAGCAAGGTGACGTTAAAAGACGTCATTAAGATGTCATTAAGATGTCATAAACGTTTTAATAACGTCTTAATGACGTCTTTAGACGTCACCTTGCTACTTGGGTTGTCACACGTAAGAAACTTAAATCGGAATTTAGAGTTAGATTTGAATTTTTTTATTGAAATCATATAATAACATATAATAAACATTATATTTGCAATCGAGAATTAGCTGAAATATTCATCTAATTCTATATTTAAATCTGAGTATTTCATTCGAGACAACCTAGGCAGCACAGTTTACTAA
>NW_022639557.1:0-390 GCF_010583005.1 Odontomachus brunneus | reverse complement strand
CTAGAGCTCTTTGCAACAATTTTCAATAGTTCCGGTCATTAAATACAAAAAAAAAGACTTTCAAAAAAAGGTGCGCTAAGTTCTCGCAGCGCACCTAATCAAAAAAACTATTTAAATTAACTATTTCTTTAGAGTTCCGGTTTGTTTTACAATAGTTCTAGAGTTCTATATCATATATAACAATAGTTTTAAAGAAATAGTTGATTTTACTGATTAAGTGCGCTTCGAGAACTTAGCGCACCTAATCAAAAAAACTATTTAAATTAACTATTTCTTTAGAGTTCCGGTTTGTTTTACAATAGTTCTAGAGTTCTATATCATATATAACATTAATTTAAAAAAAATAGTTGATTTTACTAATTAAGTGCGCTTCGAGAACTTAGCGCACCT
>NW_022639556.1:1270462-1270588 GCF_010583005.1 Odontomachus brunneus | reverse complement strand
CTTTCAAAGAAAGGTGCGCTAAGTTCTCGCAGCGCACCTAATAAAAAAACCATTTAAATTAACTATTTTTTTATAGTTCCGGTTTGTTTTACAATAGTTCTAGAGTTCTATATCATATATAACAAT
>NW_022639556.1:1263119-1267509 GCF_010583005.1 Odontomachus brunneus | reverse complement strand
TCTTTAGAGTTCCGGTTTGTTTTACAATAGTTCTAGAGTTCTATATCATATATAACAATAGTTCTAAAAAAATAGTTGATTTTACTGAAAAATCAAATATTTCCTTAGAACTATTATTATATATGATATAGAACTCTAGAACTATTGTAAAACAAACCGGAACTCTAAAGATATAGTTAATTTTGCTGATTAGGTGCGCTGCGTGAACTTAGCGCACCTTTTTTTAAAGGTTTATTTTTTTGTATTTAATGACCGGAACTATTTAAAATTGTTGCATAGAGCTCTAGTA
Organism: Odontomachus brunneus; assembly: GCF_010583005.1. Taxonomy (NCBI): domain Eukaryota; kingdom Metazoa; phylum Arthropoda; class Insecta; order Hymenoptera; family Formicidae; genus Odontomachus; species Odontomachus brunneus. Next base: position 1,267,220 of record NW_022639556.1, on the reverse strand, counting down.
CTTTTCAAGAGAGTATCAGAACTCTAAAAAAAATGTCGCATTTTTAAATATTGTGTGCCAAGTTCACACAAGTCATATTGTGATCAGGGAGACGATACAGAGCGAAATGTGCACACTTCACGTCATTTTCGAAAATACATATTTGCAAACGCAAACATTTCTTTAAGATATTTTAAAAAAATTATGCCAGGCTAAACTAACTCGGCTTAATAATTTTGCGAAAACACAAAACTCACCGGATTTCGGCTTAATAATTTTGCGGATACACGAAACACTTCGGTTGAATCTTGGCTTAATGATTTAGCGGAATCTCAAAACACTCGGGTCCCAATATCGGCTTAATAATTCAGCGGAAAATCGAAACAAGTCGGTTCAAGTCTCGGCTTAATAATTTAATTGGTTGTCTTTAATTTGTCGAAATTTAATTTGTCGTCTTGTCAACAACAAACGTGTATGCATAAGAAAGTATTTCCAACGAGATAGTATGTCGTATATAATATGATATAATAAGTTATAAAGTATATTAATCAAATAATACATATAGAACATATGTTGGGTATATATAAAACATATATAGAACATAAAAGAGCATATGTAACATATACAGAGCATATAAATATGACATATTGAAATATATCAGTTTAATATGTCAAAAAATGATCCGACGAGAAGGAAGTCTGCCGAATCGAAATTTCAATTGACCATTGTTATGCAAGAATGATCCAATTAAAAAAATTATAAGCTTTTATCAATGAATACTCCATTCACATTTTTTTAATCCAAACACAAAAATTCAAGCCTTATAGGTGTGAATTAAGAGAGTTTTTTTATTTTTTTATCAGTCGCGTCTTTTTGCACATTTTTTTGAGGATTGAGGTAGTCAGTACTCTTAAAGAAATGGAAATGCTTGACTCATTGAACTATTGCGAAAATCTCAGAGCTAAATTCTTTGGTTGGATCATTCTTACGTAATTCCGGCGAATTGCAAATTCCAATCATTACTTTACTTTTCGTCAAACCCAATGCGATTTACGTCTACGTGCATGCAATCTACGTAAAGTGACGCTTTGTGTCTACTATATGAGCGTCTGAATTGAACGCTCACCATTGCGCGTCATCCCACGGTGTCCATGGCCCAGTAGCCATCCTGTCACTGCATCTGACACTGCGATAGTCTTCGCGTCCCACGTCGCCTGTAATTCACTCCCGATCGCGGTAATCTAATAGAGGTTTCACGAAAAATTCCGTCTCTCTTGGGGGATATACTCCGAGTTGCAAATTGTGTATGAAATATCGCGAACTTCGAGAAGATGTCGGCCTTTCGGATAAACGACAAGTATGTGCGACGAATTCAGCAACAGTCTGATCGAGTTGTAGTGTATCACTTTGATACACGCGCGACGCGAAAACGAAATCCGCGAGCGAAGGGAACATGCAACGCGAATCAAAGGCCGATCTCGCGAAATCTTTCGACGCGTAATCTTTCGACGAAGTAATCTGTGCGAAATTTTCACGTACGACACGGAATGTCCCTAATGTAACGTTTCGATGGTGCAGCGTAGTAGACTGCAATACAGCTCCGCAATACTTTTGCGAAGACAATTCCGCAATTTTTTGCGAATAACAACTTCGCAATCTTTTTGCGAAAAATAACTCCGCAATACTTTTGTGAAGACAGTTCTGCAATATTTTTGCGGATAATAGCTCTGCAATACTTTTGCAAAGACAATTCCGCAATGCTTTTGCGGATGACTACTCCGCAATATTTCTGCGCAGTTCGCTCGCGATTCTTCCGCAAATACGATCCGGTAAAATTCGCAAACCTGTCAAATTAATAATCGCGAACGCGAGTGTGAATGAAAAGTCAAGAACTATGAAAATTGCGACGATAGAAATAAAGAATTTATTTAAATTCACGCAAAAAAAATATTACTGCTTAAGACACCTATTTTATTCGATGGAACTCGTCGCGCGTCGCGCGAAAAAATAAACAAACAAACAAAAATAAATAAACAAACAACTGCTCGCAAACGATTTGTTTATGTCGCGTTTTTCGCGAGGGATCAACGCTCGCTAACATTATCTATTATCCCGCGTTAGGAAATTCTAAGTAAAAAATTGAAACATGAAAATTTTTCGACGATCGTGAAATTAATTTTGCGAGCAGTTTAAGTAATCAAGTTAGATCGCTTCGCGCAGGCGCCGCGAATCATATCGAATTTTATTTAATGACAAACTCTACGAAATGCAATCGCGACACAAGCTCACGCAAGAGAGAAAATTGAAAAAATTAACGATCGGTAGAAAATCTATCGAGGCGGGTGATGTAATTGCGCATTTTCTGTAGTGCAATCTCTGTGGCGCAATCTCTGCGCGTTGATGCACTGATCGAGACACTTGAAAAATCGCATTCAATAGAACTGAATAATTTTACAAAATTTTGAATTCAGAGCGTATATACGATACTTTAATGACAATTGGGAGAAAAATACTTGAAAATTTGCCAAATTTATGTAAAAATGCATTATTACTAATATTATTATTTGTAAAAGCGATCTTTCAAATGTTTTGAGCAATGTGCTTTATTGGACGGCACATACACATACTACAGCATAACAAAGTAAATCGCATTGATTTATAAACATGCATTACATGTAAAGACTTTTTATCTTTCTATTACCAATTTATTTTTTTATTTGACTCACCTATCCGCCGATCAGGGCAGCCACGTTCTGCTTTCGTTTCTGGAACAGAAAAATGTTTTGCCGATTAGATTCGTGCATTGATGTCGGTTTGAGTAAAAAGATTTGAAATATTAAAAAAAATTAGCGTGCAATATTTTTCACGCTTGGAAAGTTTTTCGGAATACATTCGCATTTAGAATGTTCCATTTTCCTTTTTCTCGATGTTTCACAAAAATTTCTTATTTAAAATAAATTTTCAAGTGGTGATGTTACTCAGGAAAAATTCTACCCGCGTGTAATTACGATTTAACGCGATCTTTAACTGGATTCAAATTATCTCGACTTCGAGCAAGAGAATTATCAGTGTTATTGGATTTCTAATGACAAATGCTAATTAAGGAAACTAACCTTCGAGCTAACCCTGCTTGGCCCGAGCGGGATCCTCCAGTGCAGCATCCACTTAGAGTCGAGTGCTCGTTTCTGTAACAAAAAGCAAATTTAATTTAGTATTAATTCGTTACATAATAATGGAGGCATTCAGAAACTCGATTTGAAGTAAGAAAATGTTTAGTTTTGTCGGATTTTTAATTACGAATATAAATCAATGAAACTTACCTTCGAGCTGACTCAGACAGCCGAATCCTCCAATGCGGCATCTCCCAGGCATCGCATTCTCTAGAGTCGCGTGACTGCGTCTTCTCTATTAGATCTCTGTAACAGAAATTTAATTTAAGTTAGTATCAATTAGTAATTTAATAAATTATTATTAACTAGTTACACAGCAAGATGAGGAAGAGAAATTGTCGTAACGGCACGTTCGAGTTCCTTCCCAATGCGCAATAAAAAATAATTAAACGATAGCCGAATAAAGAAATAATAATACCCGATTAATTAATAAATAATGATAATAAAGTCTGATCGGTAACCGTATAATAATATCCGATAGTATCAATTAATTCTAGAATTGTTCGATTAAATCAATGCCGATCAAATATTATCATCATCTGTTTATTACTTTAAAGCAACTCGAGTTGCTTCCCAATACGTAATAAAAATAATTAAATGACAACCGAATAAAGAAATAATAATACTCGAATAATAAATGGATGATGATAATATTTGATCGGCATTAAGGAACTCGATCGTGACGTCTCTCTATGTAACAAGTAAAAAAGTAAATGAAACGCGACAATTACCTTCTGCATTAAAGTCCGCAACACTTGCTCGCGTGATAAATACGCGTCTCAACTCGTGTTATAATTATCGGCTAAATTGTGACGGTATTAAAAATCGGCGCAAAATAGTTTAGAAAATAACGCGGCGTGCTTGCTTTGGCGGCTGATAGCGTTGTAGCGTGACTCCGGAGCACGTGCTCGCGCACGTGTGTTTACCTAACTGGCCGCGCCCCCCCCCCCCC
>NW_022639556.1:1262514-1263047 GCF_010583005.1 Odontomachus brunneus | reverse complement strand
CCCCCCCCCCCCATCGACGCACCGCTCAGTCAGCGGCACGAGCTGGCGGTTACGACGGTTTCTTTACCTAGCCTTTGTTGAGCCTAAAGTTTCCGTTAACGCCAAATCACACTAACGATTGGCGATTGAAGATTGGAACTTGACTAATTGGAACAAAGCAAGCCAAGGCTGAAGCTTGTTGATTCGTTAAAATCTAATCTTCTTAATTGTCAATCGTCAATCGCCAATCGCTAGTGTGATTTGGCCAAGCGCTAGTGTGAAGAGCTGTTACACAGGTATTGTTATTACCGGTCATTCGGTCATAATTATTTCGTTATTATCCACTCGCGGATATTGTCACACGATTGTCGAGCAGATATTATTATCACTACCATTTAATATTCGAGTATTATTACTTCTTTATTCGATTATTATTTAATTTATTCGGTTGTTATTTAATTATTGCTATTACGTATAGGAAAGCTAAAAAATATATTTAAAATATTTGAATATATAATATGTATATATATATATATATATATATATATATATAT
>NW_022639556.1:1262371-1262504 GCF_010583005.1 Odontomachus brunneus | reverse complement strand
TATATATATATATATATATATATATATATATATATATATATATTTATTTATTAAATATTAATATAACATATTATAAAATATATATTATTAAATATAATATATATATATATATATATACACACACACACACACA
>NW_022639556.1:1214835-1261163 GCF_010583005.1 Odontomachus brunneus | reverse complement strand
TATATATATATATATATATATATATATATATATATATATATATTTATTTATTAAATATTAATATAACATATTATAAAATATATATTATTAAATATAATATATATATATATATATATACACACACACACACACATATTTAAATATATAATAAAATATTAAGTCTTCTTTTAAAAATATATCTTTATTGTCTAAATAAGTAGTTGTTAGTGTTTTATAAAAAAGAAAATGAAAAGTTTTAATAAAAATATAATTTTTGTTCTATAATTCAGACGAGATATAGTCATAATTCATCGGCGTAAAAAAATTTTTTGTTTTTGTGTTTCTGATATCCAAAAGAACCATAATCACTTACACCATCACTGTATTTCTTTTTTGTGAGTTTCTAATAACTAGTATATAACATACAAAAGAAGAGCGTTTTTGTTACTTAAACAATAAAAATATATTTTTAGAATAAGGTAATATATTTTGAAAATAAGCGAATATGCAAAGTTTGACGCTATTCGATTTTTTCGTTTTCTTATAAAAAATTTCGGAAGAATATTTTTTTTGTGAAATCTTTTAGACCAGAATACCCTATTAAAAGATGACATCAGCACTTTCGAAGCTCACAGCAGATTTTAAATTCCGATACGGGGAAACACGTACTATACATTTTAATATCGTGTTTTATCGAGACGCTGAAAGGTTTATGCCTCTTTCTCTCGCCCGCCAGTTGCTAGATCATAGATCACGCGCCTGCTCCTTGTCTACGTTGGAATCGCATTGAGGGAGGAAGTTGTAAATTCGCCTTCCGGCCCACACGCCGAATCGATGACTCGCGATACGTTCCCGCGGGACAAACGCCGCACTGTACGAATGTCGCAAAAGTGAACCGTGCGAACGATATACAGAGATCCTATATATTCGGTACGCGAGACATTTTACAGCCACGCGACGCAGTGTTTACGAGCTAGTAATAGTTAGACCGCGCGTTCATTCCGCCATATTCTAACGATTCCCTCCGGGTAGACAGAACGGTAAAACTTTTCAGAGTACTCGATCTTAGACCCAATCCTCGAAAATGGACTTTTTCAAACAACCTCGTCGCTTTATGCTTTTTCGCGCTTTTCGAATAATGGGGTTTTGTGCAAAAATGTTTCGAATAATGGGGTTTTGTGCAAAAATGAAAATTGTCAGAATTACGGGAGGCTTAATACACGGATTATAGGCTAATTACGATCGCGTAAAGAATAAGTCATGAGTAAATAAATTATAAATTCCCTGGCAACAATGCATGCAGTTTGTTAATAATAAATATCGATTATAATTTTAACGAAATATTAGACAAAACGTTAGGGTTATAATTATCGGCTCACGAAGGTTTTCTGTAAATTTCAAAACCATTATTTATTTATTTTACAAGCTCGAATTTTCTAGTGAAAATATGAAATTTCATTTTTTATAATTCCTGTTTTATAAAATATAATTTTTTTTAATTTGCACCGATAACTATAATCTTAGCGAATAAAAAAATATTTTGTGATTGATTTTAGATCACTCCTGAAATCATAATAGTTCTTGAGTAAACGGTATCGGTTGAAGCACTATTTTTTTGCAGAACAGAATTCAAATAGACATAGTGATTAATTAATATTTATCATAAAAAATCAAATTTTTTACATTAAAATCGTTAATAGATATATATAACAAAAAATTTTTATTCTTATTAATTTACAACTTTCTGCAACTCCTCCAGTTTTATTTGATTTTTATTCTTGTCCGAGTCCTGTAAACATTTAATTATAATCACATGCAATTGTAAATATAAGATTGATTAGTAAAAATAATCCTAATTTTTCTTCATTTATCAACTTGGAAATTGGAAAGTATCGTAATCTGAAGACTCGATCGCAGGGGATTCTAAAATCTAGACGCTCGTTTCGTGTCACGTTCTGAAATTCGATACTTCCCCGTTAACTCTACCCTTTATTCAGGGACCTTCGTTCTCACTTAAATATTGTATCAGCTGTCGGACAGGGTTTGTAGATATGGATACGGACGTGTATGTGGGTGAAAGATCACTTGAAATACGAGACCTGAAAATGCCCGTCTAGGTGATACGTCTCCGGTGATGCCTGGGAATGTTAAGTTCTTTCGGGGGGAGTATACGCGAGATAAAAGAACCTCGAAAGGGCGACTTTGCCGTTTCTTCTGCCGTAAAGAGCCGAAACGATGAGTTAACGCATCCTTCGAGGAAATCCTTCGCCGCCGGCTTTTATTTCCGCGGGCAGTTTTCGACGCCACCGCGCCGTAACGGCCGCGACAGCATCGTCGAAGTCGTTGCAACTGACACAACCGACCGAACAATACTGCCTCGTGGTAACGGCCTCGCACGACACTTTGTCTCGCAGAAATCGTCAGTACGTTTGTAAGGAGTGCAGACCTCGGCTTCGCCGCGCGCATATTGCCGGAAATAATTTATTGGACGGCGCGTCAATAAATAATTCCGTACTGTCGCGGGCTTGCGTCCGACGCCGCGACGCTTGTGACTGATCATGTGACACTGCTGAATTCGATTTTGCTGACGAATGGAAGACATATCCATTTGAAAAATGGGTTGTTTTCAGTCGTGTCGAGATTGATAATAAAAATTCAATCATTCAAGAAAATGCTTACCTTTTTTTGCAGCAATGGCAAAAATTATCTAGATACGAGAAAGTAGCTAAGTGCAGTAGCTAAATCACTAGCAAATATTGCGATATCGCATATGTTTTGTATTTGATCGATACAGATAACAAAGATATAAAATTTGTATCCGAATCATTTGCGAAATTTAGACTTAGCTGGCGTGCAAGTATGTGGATATTTGATTAAATACGTAGCGCGTCAGTTTGTACCTACAAATAAACCTATCCAAAAGGTATACTCCGATTTCTTTATAATTTGGCACAAATGTAAAAGTACAAAAAATATTTAGGTAATATTTTTTTTCATTTTGGCCCATTTTTTCATTTTTTTTATTTTGAGTTTCATGAGTTTATAGCTTTTTAATTTTCTCATTTCTATCATTAACAAGTACGACAAAAATGCATAAGAAATAAAATTGAGAATACAAGATATGGTTAAATAATTTTAACGAAATCGGCATAGCTGAGACACGAACCATTCTAAATTTCTTTAGCCGAAATTTCAACCAAAATATTTCAAATCTGTGCTAATTTAGTTAAAAATCGTTTGAATTTCAGCCAAACCGAGAAATTATTTGTAAAAATAATTTTTTTTAATTTTTACATGTTTTGTTTAAACATTTTATTATTTATATATATAACTTTATATATTTGACTTATATTCATAATCAGCAAACCAAAAATGTCTATATCTTGTATTCAATTTTATTTTAAATTATTATTTTAAATTAGAAAGAAATCAGAGTGTAACCTTTGGGTAGGTTTACTTGTTAGAACGAGGCAATGAAATATTTACTCTTGTCTTTTGTATTTCTTTTGTTTCCATTTTCTTCACGCCGAGAAATCTTTTCTCCCACTTTGAAGTAAGAATTATCCAGAGACATCTTCAAAATATGTTATGTTAAAATAACTACGAATCATATATTGCATGAAATATAATGATATTAATAGGAATACAGAAAGATCTGAATATATGAAAAATGGATCAAATTTAACTCGTTAATACAAACGTAGAAACTAATTAAATACGAAATCTTCGTACAGAATATTGAGGCTATATACCGAAAAAAGATTTGGTTGGATTAATCAAATATCTGGTAAAACATGAACGAGCCAAAATTTCAACTGAAGTCATCAGATTCTGTTCAAGTTAACAAGATTTTAGTTAATCAAACAAGATACTTGGTTGATCAAAACTTACAACTGTTCAAATTAAACAAATTCGTGTGACTTCAGTGCAATGACACTGTCTGTGTTTGCAAACTGCATCAATAATAGAAACAACCGCTACTACCAATTCTTTCAGCGAGATTTTATTGATATACTTGCTACTTATTGATATATTTGCTATTGATATTTTAGTGCTATACTTTTATTTTTAAACGTATAAATATAGCATTTCAGTGATGAATACATTCATTGTACTTTAGAGAACACGTATTTCAGATCGATTTAAGCGATTAAACGTTTAGTTATATGGAAACGGTTTCCATCGGGTGTTTCTAAACGGGGATACACGCTAAACGTTGGAACATGTATTCGAAAGACGGATCAAAATGGGAGCTCTATTGGAAACTTACCTTCGAGAGACGATCCTACTCGGCCCGAACCGGATCCTCCAGTACTGCATCTGCCCGAAACTGCGTCATCCACCGGAACTGCAGCTGTCTTCCTAGTGAGATCGCAAGATTTGTCAGGTCTGAAACAAGAGATAGATATCCTAATTTAATAAACACGATAGAAAACGCAATAGTACTCACTAGGAGAGTACAGAAAACATAAATTAAAACTCTTTATACATTTTTCTTTTCTATTCAATAATTAAGCACAATAGCCACCTTAGAAACATTAAAACGTCGCCACTGTTTGTGATGTTATGGATGTTTCTAGTACAACGATCGCACGCGCGGAGTATCGTAACTCGCGTTTCACAGTTACTCTCTGAACAATTTGATAATATTGGAAATAGCACGACGCGGCTTCATTCACGCCTGTGTCAAAGACTCGATTGAGTCGTGTATATATATATGCGTCGACGTTCAGAAAATGTTGTTGCTATTCGGGAGGTCGTGCGACTTCTTGAACATCAACACGTGTTGAGTCGTGTTATAAGGGAAACCTTATAAGGAGTTATATAGCTCTAATAGTGTGTCGTACTTTTTTTATTTTGAAAGGAATGGTAGGTGCAAAATTACAAAATGATCCTTTTAAAACATAAATACTTTTTGAATTTCATTAAAATCGGAATAATATTATAGTTAAAAATAGAAAAAAAACTTATTTGATATTAGTAAAGTAAATTTTCGAGCCTCTCGAAATTTTCTGTTAATGTTCTTCATCGAGACTGAATAAAATTAAACGATGTATTACTAGCTAAAATAAAATTCCTTACAAGTGTATGATATATTGTTTCTAGTAATAAATGCAATTTTCATTTATAAAATGATTGAAAACATATCGGTGGACTAGGTAAAATTGACCTATAATTAAGGACCAGCAGAAGGATTGTAGAGACTTCTCGCGCAGACTTTAGAACTACTAATCAGGATATATATTTTATACATGGCTATCTTTATTCTGTGCTAATGGACAATTGAACCTGGTACAAGGTGGCTATAATGCTGCATGTTCGTATTCTGGTTATTAGAAAAAACAAAATATACAGTTAACAGGATCGTGGCGGATTAATACTTAGGAGAAAGTTGCCTTTATCATGTTTATACAGTCAGTCACAACAAATAGTTACTTGAGAAATTGTAATTTCGAAATTCTAAAATATAAGGCATCTAGTCCCCGTCTTTTCTACTTGAAAGCGTTGTTAAGTGGCTTCTACAATTATTTAATATATTCTTTGTAACTGTAAAAGTTATAGCAATTAATTAATAATTCCTGTATAACGGTTGTCTAATGAAGTAGAGAGAGTAATAACGGAGAAGTCGGAGAAAGTTGAGGAGGAATGGCACGATAGGGGATCTCTTTTATGTGTGTGCTGAAAATATTTCGACCGTAAAATGCGCGACAGATAAAAGTACGATGAAATTGTGTGTCTCGTGACTCTTCATTCTCATTTTACGACTCTTTACTATGCTCTTCCATCCTAATCTCCGCCTTTTTCCGCATAAAAGTACTCGTCCCGTGACAAACGCGTCGTAATGACCGTTGCTGTCAACGGGAACGCACATTAAATCCAAGACTAATGTCCTTAAGGAAACATCAAATGATGAACTTAAAAAATGTCGATAACGTAGAGACAATCGTCACTAACATGCTTATACTTATTATACTAAATATAGATTTTACATAAATGTGTGCTTTATTTTATTCTACCATATTATCCATGCATATATATAGAAATATTTCTATAAACTTTTCGTATATTTTATCCCCGATACTTTCTAACCGCTAAAACGGTGGCTATAATGAGAGCTTAAGCCATAAGACTTAACTTTTAAACCTTAAGCCGTAAGAATCACAGTTCATTATTTTCCTCATATTTGATTTGTGATTGATCAATTTCTTACGACATAAGACTTAAGTCTTATGGCTTAAGTTCTCATTGTAGACACCGCTTAACACAATTATTCGTCGTATGGTGATAGGCTGCGGGGAATTCACCATTCTTTATTAATTAATAATACTTTAATTAATATACCAAGTTTATGTGATTGTCCGCAAAAAATAATTGAAGAATTTTTTTTCCCATCACATTATTGGTAGCATTGATAGTGTAAGTGTATGTTATTGTTAAACATTCTATATAATCTATATAAACATTCTATATAAACATATTCTATATATTCTATATAAACATTCTATATAATTCAAATATTAACAAAGTAAAGACAATCGACAAAACGTTATATTGAACGAACGCTGATACGATTAGAGATTATACTTTTTCTCGTATTCCTTCGTATAGATCTTTTCTACACATCAGTCGATGAGAGAGCAGTTCCAAGGATCGCGCTCGCCACCCTATGTAATCCGAGGCGGACACAATGATATTGCGAACGAGGCTGCACCGATAGGCGCGGCAGCTATGCAAATCGATGACACACGTCGCCCATCGTCGCTTAAATAAAAGCGACGAGAGCACGGAGACGCGAGGATGGTTAGAATTTGCAGGCAGAAAACGGAGGTCCCCTTCAAGGCTACCTAGATTCTCTAACACAGCGACGAAGCGACACGCGCGCTCACGCACGCATGCACGGTGCACCAGGCATGCGGACGTGTGCATAAGCGAACGAGCGTGTCCGCAAAGAGGAGAGACGTTAACTACCGTGTGGAAAACATTCGCGGACCGGTTCGATGCCTCCGCGCCGGCTCTTTTCACGGATGGAAATCACCGTTCGTTCCGTTGCGCGTTAAAGGTTGATTTTCCATCGCGGTGAATCTCTCGCGCCGCTCTCTCAAATTTGAAACTCCGAATTCACAATGGGAGTTTGATGCATTTTTACAAATTTAGAAAAGAAAGTCACGGCGATCGTTGGATTGGCAAACATGAAGAAAAAGCAAAACCTCTCCCGCGATTTTCTCTTGATATTAATATATATTGTAGAAATGACACTAAGTGCATGTCGGCACTGGTTATGAAGAGTAACAAAGTTAATTTTAACCTTTTTTCAGTAAATTTGCCGGAAAGGGAACCTACTGATCTTGACTTTCATATATATAATAAAGATCATGACTTTAAATAATTTTTAAAAGATTCTAGTCGCTTATTAATTATTCAAAATATATTAGCAGAAGAAATTTGAAGATTATAGCTAATATGAGTGCTCAAGGACATAATTCGTTGATATATATGTCGAAACAATACATGTGTGGACAAGGAAGCAGGTACTGACTCTACATCACAAAAAATCTAACCAAATCGAACTTAACATAAATTCGAAATGATATAAGTTATGTTTTGTCAGATTAGTTTTTTTTTTGTAGGATGGAAGGCAAACTTTGTAAAGAAGAACGGGATTAGATGTTCTATATTATAGAATTTCGAAGTTATAATTCCTCAAGCAACTAATTGTTGTGACTGATTGTATAAACACGATAGAAACAACATTTTTCTATGCATTAATATCCGCCACGACTCTGTTAATCGTATATTTTGTTTAGTAATAACCAAGATATGAACATGCAGCAACATAACCACCTTGTCCTGGTACCAAGTTCAGTTGTCCAGTAGCGCAGAAGGCCACATATAAAATATATATATATATATATCATGATTAATAGTTCCAGAGTCTCCGCGTGAGGTCCTCATAGCTCTCCTGCCGGCCTTTAATTATGGACTAATTTTACTGTCCATATATTATATTTCAATGATTTTATGAATGAAAATTGCATTTATTACTAAAAACAGTGTATCATACATATGCAAGAAATTTCATTCTAGCTAGTAACATGTCGCTTAATTTTATTCAATTACAATGGAAAATATTAACACAAAATTTCGAGAAGCTTGAAATTTTACTTTGCTATTACCAAATCAGTTTTTTTCTATTTCTTAACTAGACTTAATATATTATTTTATTATTATTTGTTTATTAATATAAATAAAAATCGGTGAGATGTCACCTTTTCTGTATATTTACCGTCTGATTATTTCAGCTTCACCATTACATGTGAACTAAATTTCGATACAATAGACAGTACTCCGGTTATTACCAACATGATTATAAGAGGTTTACATAAGATACGATAAAGGTAACAAAATCAGTGGGCGATAAATGCTTTGTCGATAACAAAGTCTGTCAAAATAGTTAATAATACGATAGGGACGATAATCACCGAGATTATACGCGGCACCTCGTAACATGAGAAGCCGGTCGTTGATTTCACGAGCCGCGTTTGAAGCTGCAGCCGCAAGCTGTCCCACGGTGCTACCTACGTGTTATCAATTATCATCTAGAAACGAGTTGAAGCGCCGCGCGCCAGTATTGTAATACATACAGCTTTTGTTTATGCTGATAAAATGCCGCTGATAAGCATAACGCATTGCGGCGTTCGCAGTCTGCATATAATCTCTTGTAATACGCGTCACATAGTCAGCTCATCGACGTAATTAGAACGGCTCCTTGATCAATTGAGGGAACCTCTTGATATGCCGAAATAAAGCATTGAAGAAAGTTTACATAGTTCAAACAATCGAATCGATCGTCGCTAGAAGGCGTAAATCTTTTTTTCTCTTTCTATTCTAAAGCGCGTATATTTGAGTATAATACGTAATCAATATAAATATATGTACGATATATCCTTTCTGTGGAAAACTTTGCGAAACCAGAAGTTACAAATTAAACAACAATTGTTAATATTGTATTTTTCTCACGTTTAAAAAATTTTCTTCTTAACACGTATAGGCTCTTCTTCTGCAGTGGTCGAATTCAATTATCTCAATTTAAAAGAAATTGTAAAGATAAATCGAAATTATAGAAAGCTCCTTTGAATAACTAACAGAAATATTTGAATGGCTTATAAGGAGCTAAGCACGAATGTCTTAGTGCCATTAGATATTAATACTGTTTTAACAATAATAATATGATAGTGGGAGGATAATATGTCCAGCATGTCAAACGCACGTATCAAAACTTTATCGATCATCGTACGCGGCGAATCAACCTTCCACACTTGGACCGATCCTTGAGTCCCAAACTTATATATAACTTATATATAACTTATATATATATATATATATATATATATATATATATATATATATATATATATATTCCCAAAATCCCCATTAAACCGAGGACTCAAATAGATTCATTTTATATGTTGCGAAAAATGTTGTTCTTAGCTACTTATAGGCCATTCAAATATTTCTGGAAATTGTAAGGCTCTTTTTTACAGAGAACTGACTCTAAACGTGTATATTTGTGAGAAACAAGAATATCTACAGTGAATCCTGTCTGTAATAAATTTTGCGAAATGGAAAATAACATATTGAATAGTAGTTGCTTTTCCTTACATTTTCTTACTAACACATACACTAAGAAAAAGATACTTAAACATTTATGCTTGCAAAGTTTATTCACGGAAATAAATTTTATTTCCTAGAAAAAAATAAATGTTATTTCACAGAAATAAACTTTATATATCCGACAAATAAATTTCCAAGTATTTCTTTCTCGGTGTATGCATAATTCTTCTTCTAGTGTGATAGTAGCGTGATCGAATTGTCTCAAACCGTTTATTTCGGTAGGGACAAATCACACAGAGGGCTTGGTTAATATTAATTATGTTCCACGTTATTTGTCATGGCGGTTTATCCCAGCGTTGCGCCTCGAAATTAACATAAGAATGGAGGAGAACGGCGCGACGAGCGCCGATGGAAAATCGAAATAAAAGGAATCGTTTTACGCGCGAACCGGTTGGACATCCGATCTTCTAAACGAAAGGGCGAAAGCAACCATCGAACGCGCACGTCACAGTAACAATGAGGGATTCCCGATGCAACGGGCACTGGGCTGGAACATCTTGAATTTCATTATTTGTTCGTATTATCGAAACCCGACGCCGTGCAGGCTACGGTAGAGAAACAATCGATATTACTGAGAATATAACTCGTGAAAGTGTTATATTTATCCACGAGTCTATGAGATTTTATTAGATCACACTGTAAAAAGAATTTGGCTGACAAAAAATCCGATTAAAATAGAATTAGTCAAATGTTCAGTAATTATAACCAAAAAAATTTAATTGCTACTATTTTGCCTTGCTTTTTCAGTAATATATTTACTTAGTCACTAAGCAAAGCAAAATAGCGGCAATTAAATCTTTTTGTTAAAATTATCAAATATTTGATCCCATTTTAACCAAATTTGGTTTCGTTAACCAAATCCTGTTTTCAGTGCAGATCAACTGAGTTTACGGTCATTTAAATATTAATACTTGAAGCAGAAATAGCTATGTTTTCTCAAGTTGGTCGCTGGGATTAACAAAGCGGATGAATCTTGTGTTTCTTTCAATGTTCACACGGATAAACAAACTTAGTTGTATTAACGTGACAAGTGGTTTTAATGAACGAACGGACGAATTTTTGTTGAAAGATGCAGAATTTTTGTGGTTCTTATGATCCAAATTTAATTCTAAGAACCAGGAATTCAATTTCTTTCAATCAAAACACGTTGGTCCATCTATTACAATCTAACTCAACAACTTTTCATCCGTGTATAAATACTATTATGAATCATTTCTCGAAGAATTTAAGGAAGTAGCAGGTTCAGGTAAGGATCTTTTCCTAAACTAATAGTTCTTTTGTAGGGGTTAGTGCATATTGTGTATGATTTCCCACACTATAAGCGGTAAAAAAAGGACACTTTAAAAAAGGTCCATAGACTCAGTCTCTACAGGGGGCTTTTTATCGTATTCTTTTACCGGAAGATCGGATCTACCGAATTTCATATACCTATAAGTCCTACCTGGTTTACAGCGTCATCACGACCATGAGAAACCGACCTTTGTCAGACAATCGCAGAGCCGACAGGCGCTTACGTGTCATGTAACGTCATGTAGTTGTGTCTTTCTCGCAACAAAGAAAATTTTTCAATCTTAGTTACTGTGTTCCGTATTTCATCGTAGAATAAAATATGGATAATCCTAATAAAAAAAAAATACTTTTCCAATTTACAAACATAATATGTAATATTTATGCGAAAATTATTGCAAGATTATTCTCAGTTTTACTACGTTATATCGAATTATTCTTCTCCATTTCACTTAACATCGTTTCAATTCCAAGGCGCGAGTTTAATTTCAATTTAAGGAATAATTAGAGACTAACGAACACACGCGAGTCGCGGAAGGCCGATTGTTGGCGGCGCACAATGACCCTCTGCACTTGCCTTTCCGAGACATCGCCGTCATTGTTAAGTAAATCTCGCGTGTCGGCGGAGGGTGTAAGGGCGATAACGAGGTAAGTTAGGTTCGTGCCAGTCGTTGATTTAACGCCCGCATTTCCGTGGGGGCCCTCGCCGGGGCGATCGCGAAACGAATAATTCTCACTGCGAGGACGAACGTTTGTCATTATTATCGGGGAGACCTTTAATACGCACCGCTTCGCGCAAGAACGAAAGTCAAAGTCGAGAGGCGGCGCGCGCGCTCGCGCATGGTGAAACAACCGCGGGGACCCCTGGTGTCCGTGGGTCCCATGGGCCCGACGCGGCCTTGGCGAGAAAAGGAATGCAAATGAAATCGACGATGCGAGATATTCCGGGTCCCTCTAATGCGCCTTGATGAATTCGAACACGAAAACACATAAATCATAACTCGACTCGGAAGGCATCGTCCCTGATATCTACATGGTGTCTTGGAACTCTGTTTCACGGTCCCACGTATATATAATATTCGCGAGTTCTGGAATTCCCAACGTAGCCTTTCTTTCTTTCATTATTTTATTTGTATCTTATATGGGGGAACTGTGAGGCTAAAAGTCACGTGAATGAGTCGTCACAAAACTTATATCTCACATAACAAATGGAGAAGCATATTCTTCTCTATATGTGTACATTGCTTGTATCATGTTAATTGAATATACAAAATGGTTTATGACAGAAACATTGTATGTGGTATTTACAAGCATTTTCTCAAAATTCGACGCAGTGAGTAAATTTTTCTTATCCCTATTTTTATTGATTCGTTGGTTTCGGAATTTTGGAATGGTACAAATCTCTCTTGTAAGAAATGTTATAGGTTTAACTAATTTTTACTTCAAATGACAGTTCGGGTCAAATTAACTCAAATTAAGTAGAATTAGTTGTCACACATTACGTCACGTAGCTATGACGTGACTTATGCGAGAACATGGAAGCAGTGGTGTATTATGTTATACATGTCACAATCGTGAGCCTGAGTAAAGTTCTATAGTTCAAAGTTATTATTTTAAAGTTTATGAGAGTTATTATCTTAATTTGTTTGTTGCAACTGATTATATAAGTAACTTTAATAAAAAACATTTGAAACCTTAAAACAGAGTCTGTCTTGTTCTTTTTACAAGAAGGATATCTGGGCAGCGATTACATAATTTTTTTCCTAAGACGGAAACGTGAAAAGTTTCACGTAAACTCGTGATCATATAACTCGGTGAATCTGCTGGCGAAAAAGCGAATATCTAATTACATCCCAGATAGCACGTATCATTTGGAAACATTTCGAAACGATTTGTACTTTTTCACGCACAGAATTACGTGATCGCGAGAATAATAAAAAAGTTTATGTGGAATGGGTAGAGCGGAAAGTGAAAAGTGGAAAATTTCACGTGAAATTACATGATTAATCCTCTGACAAACCAAACCTAGGTATAGGGTGAATAAACACATTTGCACGACTTTACAAATAACTTAATACTTTTGTATATAAATATATATATAAGAATAATATATATAAGGATAATATTTTTTTTTTACTTAAAGGTTGTACCTACATGAAAAGTGCGCAGTATTAAAAACATTATATGTATGCAATTTTATTTTAATCAATATTTAAAAAGTGTAATAACTAGACCCGGTCTCCCTTATATACGTGTTTTTTGCACTTCTCTTAGCGCGAATAATGCAACGAAATAATGTACACGTGAAAGCGGTGGCAGAGAGACGAGGACGAGAGAACGCGATCACGAAGGTGGGCTCGTCGCCGTCGGTTCACGACCCCACTTTCGTTAACTGCTTTTAATTGCGCAGTAATTAAGATTAATGAAAAGGCATGCGGGCGTTCATGATATCACCCTCGGCAAATTAAAGTTGAAACGCGCGATGTGCCGCAAAGAGACGCCGCCGGACTCTCTTGCGACACGCAACGCCGCCTTCCAGAAAAAGAGCCCCACAACGAGGCATCAATTCTCATTCGGCCGAGATATTTCAATTAATGTCTTGTTTGCGTAATAATTTACTAAATTACTCTCTGCTCGAGCCGTCGGATACTTTCTCACAAAAGATTTCGTTGATGTAACACAACGTTATGGGGGAAGTTTTAAAAATACGTTTTCTCGAGATCACGCAAAAATGTTGCTCTACAGTTTATATTATCTCATAAATAAAAATATTTAAGAAATAAAACAATATTTATTCATTAGTTATTATAATAACATATTTACTTAAATCTAAATTCTTTTATTTAAATAGAATAGACAATTGTGAAAAGTTAAAGTGCTTCAACGAAATATATATTTCCTTATTTAAAAAATATTAGAATAATATAAGTTAATATATATGCTACTAGTACTTACCGAATAAAGATTTTTTATTTCTCAATATTTTTCTCTTAATGATCTTTTGCTATAAAGAATATTCTTACGTCACGAATCGCCCGAATTAAGAGTAAAAAAGAAAAGTTTGGTTTTGTGACCTCTACAGAATTAACCTGGCGAGTATATCCGGCCGCCATGCATCCCCGTTTAAGTGAATATTTACAATCGCCGTAGCGCAGGCCTGTAAAGAGCTTCGCGCTGTTCTTAGCGGGAAGGTTGAACAACCTGCGCGGTAAATAGCTGATTATCCTAGCGTACCCAAAGCACGGAAAGCCACGGGCTAGCACCGTCCTGGACTAGATGAAGTAATAATAGGGTAATTTCTCCGGCATGCGGCGAGCATGCCGCGCGGCTACGATGTATGCACGGGGCGAGCTTCTTCCTGCTCGTCGATTATCGATTTCGAGCCTATTTTATGAGTCCCGTGCATCACGACTCGTCACGGCGGACAATGGCACGGTGTGAGGAGAAACGCGTTTTCTAACGTACATAATATATAATTCTCGTGTAATTTTGTGGTGTGAAACTATAGAGGAGTGTAATATTGTGCGGGTAACAAAGTGGAAAAAAGCCTTCGTAAGAACGAGACCTTACTGCGCGTTCAATTCCGCGAGATCTCTGTTTTTCCCGAAAGAATATGTTTCAGATTGACATGTATATTATCGAGATATATCAACTGAAAATCTGGAGATTCCATATATTTTGTGGGCGTATATAATTCGATAAAAAATAGTCTTTCTGCTCGCTGGTTTCGAGTGAAACGAACGAGCGGTCAAACAAATACTATTTGCATACCACGTCGCGTAAATCTAAGATTCAACCAACGACACGGCTTTTCTCGTCGACTTTACGACAGCGGGCGGATCCTTCGGAGTAGTAGACCGTGGGGCGACATGGTGGCTAGGACTATTCACTCAAGATAGTCGGCAGAAAGTCGTGTAGTCGCGCGTGCCTCAACATGCTCGCGCGTTCCGTAAGAAACAGCTGAGTCTCGCGAGGACGAATGTTCCCTCGCGCGGAACATCCTCGGCGGAATTAATGGCCCAGGATCCTCGGTTTCAAGGACGCGCGCGCGCACTCGCAGGACCGGCGGGCGAAGCGGACATTCCACGAGGAGGTGCCTCGTTGCATTCCATCGATCAGTCCCGCCGCGATATATTTCGGCTCGCCACCTCGCGGGATCCACGATCGCACTCGAGGATGTCGCACGTAAAAATTAGTTTCTTCAGGACGCGTCGCGCTTCACAATAGGTGCCCTCGATCTCGCGAGCGAGACGATCAAAATTAACCACTGTGTCCAGTTAATGTTCGTGTTATTCATAAATGTAGAATAAGTGAGGACAGGTCGATCTTATAATCATCATCTGGCTGATTGTTGTACAAGTACGCGATTTAATATTATATTGAGTGTAAGATTAACAATACAGCTTTAGCACCCATTTCATATATCACAATTATCACAAGGAAAATTTGTCCTGGATTAATATAGTACTAATTCAAGAAATAATTTGCCCAGACATTATCTATGAGGAATACCCTAGAAATATATATTTTCAGAATATTTTATTCTAATACATCAGACTTGAAATAGTCCTCGAATATTTTATTTCGCTCTTGTTGGAATACTCTGAAAACTCTGAGCTTTATTCCATCGGAACATATTGAGAATATTCTGGTTTCATTTAAAATGCATCAATATTATATTCCTTTGCGAAAATGTTTTATGAGATATATGAGCGATTATTCTAGGATAGTTCTAATATATGTACAAATTATTACGAATTATTACTTGAATTAATACTATATTATATCCAAGATAAATTTTCCTCACTAATTAATGCCTCTGCAACATTGTAACGTTGCGGCAATGTAGCTACAAGTTTGTACTGGTACGTCAATGCATCTCCAAAGTGCAATGGAACTGGTTTTATTTTTATCACTTCACAGCTACCGATTCTTCGTCATTGTACGTACAAAACTTGTCATATGAGAAAAGTGGATACCTAGCTGGTACTGTATTCTATTTTAATTGTTAATCAGGTCATTCTACTTATAAAAGATCCTGTCCTGAAAAGATCGAATATTGTTAAAAAATGAAAATATATCTTCCAAGATATTTTATATTTTATCCTGATACTTTTCAACATAAGATACGAAATATCTTATAAAATAGCCAGCAAGTAATAATTATATAACTGTTAGTTAATTTCCCACTCAACAATACAACTGTTATATAACACGTGTATTGTATAACAATTGTATTGTTGAGTGGGAAATTATAACTAACAGTTATATAACTGTTACTTGGTGTTTACTACGTATCCACCTTTCTCGATTATCTCATATGACAAATTTTGTACGTACAATGACGAAGAATCGATAGCTGTAAAGTGATAAAAATAAAACCAGTTCCATTACACTTTAGAGATGCACTGACGCACCAGTGTGCAAAGATTAGTACCAATTAATTCTTGCTATCCTAAAGCTTTCCTAGAATCTTCTAGAGGTACTACAGCTTACATATCCTTTCAATAGAAAAGCTTCAGATAATAGCGTAATAAAATCAAAATTTACAAGTAGATTTGCGCTATTTTAAAATTTTCCTAGACTCTTTACGAAAATAAGAAGAGTTGGTGAGCGACTGAATATTTTTTCGATTCGTACAAAAAAATGCGTATTAAAAATACATTCGAGTGAATATTCCTCATTTCACATATTTTAATAGTTTATATATCTGTAAATCTATTATAAGTATTCAAACTACATTCTGAATCTTAGTAAGCCTAACATTTCAATAAAAAATGTTAAATTAAGAAAAAAATTCGGTTTGCTTATTACATAAAGTCGAACCAACTTTGTTTTTGATAAAGTTTCATGATATTCTTGTAAAAAGAATAACTTTTTTGCGGAATATACGATAATTAGTTTTTCTAAATTTCATGATTGAGCTTATTGTAAATCTATTATCAAAAAAATAATCTAATTATCAAAAAAAAACAAATTCTTTGTTGAAGGAAATCACATTACTTAAAAGAAGGAAGGTATATTGTGTAATCGTGTTTTTCTCGACAGAAAAAAAAAGTGACAATTTTTTGTAAATTCAATATTAGCATTAATGATAAAAAATTTATATTAATAATTGATATAATTGATCGCTATTGTTATGATAAATATCGAACAAATTATATTTAATTTACGTGCATCGCTTGCTGAGAAGAAAAGAATATGGAAGAAGAGGATTTTTTGAAGAAATTGTCGAATCGCGAAGAAATCACTAAAATCGATCCTGCTCGAATAAAAATACTTGGTGCATAGAGGGAAGTTGCAAAACAGAGCTAAGAGTACGTGATAATAACGATTGCTTTCCAAATGAATTATTCATCAAGTGGTTAGTCTACATCGTTGCGTTATAGCCAGAAAAGATTCCGAGTGCGCGGCGAACAATCGGTAGGCATGCACGCGTAATTAGACTCCTACATCCTCGCTGATCACTCCGTGAAAACTGAGGGCCGGCGCCTGCGGCGCGACAGACGCCTACGTGCACACGCACGTGCGTGCCTCCGCACGGAACAGCTGAGAGAGAGCGGGGCGCGTACGCGTTGACGAGACAGCCGGTGAACGTTCGTCGGCCCGAGTCGGATAGGAGAGAGAAAGAAAGATAACAGCGCATCGCGTTGAAAAAGACGCGTGGCGGAGGGAACATTTTTCCAGTCAAACTTAAATGGATGTAAATATTTCGCGAAATTGTTAATGTCTCGCGGTTTCATCAAATTTATCTTCCTATGAAACTGAAATTTTATCTCTTTTTGTTCCATAACCTTACGAGAAATTTCTTTTTATCCTGGTAGGAACATCTGTTCAATCATTTGAATTTTGTACAATATAAGATAAAAGTATACTAGCAACTACAAAAGTAATTAGTTAGTGCCCAATACCTGGACATTCTTGTTGTTTTGATTTTCAAATATTTAAATTTTCAATATAGAAAATATATTGAACATATACATATATTCTATGTCATGAGTATGTATGTAAAAGTTTGAATATTCCTATTTATAAAAACCGAAACAATAAGGATGTCCAAGCTTAGGTATCAGTGTTATTAATGTCTAGAAGGAATCCTTAAGGTCTTATTATACAAAACAAAATTTTGATAAGATAAGGAATCCTCACTGAAGACTTCTTGAGTCTATAAGAGGTTGCTGAAGTCGATGACGAACTCGAACAATGTCGATAATGTAGAGACTAACATAGTGACGCTATCTTTTTCATATTTCTTGACTTAACTTACATGAATGTCTGTTGTTTGTTTTATATTCAATGGAAAACCTAACCATATATGTATAGAAATCTTTTTGCAAATTTTTTCGATATGCTGAAGCTTCCATATGCAGATGCGAAGGTAGAGCAATGTTCTTTAAAATTTTTCTGTTTGGAGCATCCACACTTTCGGTATACACAAGCTGCAGAACTTTTGGATTAGGCAAATACTACGCTGACAGCTTGAAATGTTACATTAAAATGTTCTTGTTCGTTTTCGTCACATATCGAGCAATGCTCCTATTTATTTTTGCACGTATTTTCATTGCGTAAAAGCATTTGTAATTCTGTGTAACCAATACAACTTAAACTTTGCAGAAAAATATGATATCGGTAAAGTTTTCAGCTTCAGCATCCCCTTAAGCGAGTTGATGTTAATGAGAAGTGTAATAGACGCCGCGACAAGCACCGACTGTGTCGAAAATCAAAGAGAGTATTTTATAATAACGTACTCACCATACATCCCGACGATCGCACATCGTTATTTCGATATTCCCGATACTTATTTCCGCGCCAGGCTCACTTTTGATAGATAAACGATGCATAAAACGCAGAGTGATGTCAATCGCGATGTCAGGAGAGGCTGCTCGTCGCGAAAAGGTCGAAATACAACATGGCCACGCAATCAACGACGTAGTGCCGAAAGTGCGCGCCAAAACGTGATGCGGTCCGACAAAGACGCGCTCTAGTAGCTACGCCTCTCTCACTCTCGCTAATGGACCGACCACGCGAGATTTGACGTCGCATATATCTCTAGCAATGTTTTGTCTTTCTTTTTTCCTCGAATTATCATAGCGATTTTAAGTTCTCGTCAGTAAATCCGACGATCGTTTGATTCTACTACTATTTGAGCGAGTCAATGTTAGTGAGAAATGTAATAGACGCTGCGACAAGTACCGGCTATGTGTATCGAAAATCAAGAGGATTGCTTTCTAATAATGTACTCACGATACATCCCAACGATCGCACATCGCTTTTTCGGCACTCCCGATACTTATTTCCGCGCCAGGCTCACTTTTGATAGACAAAAGATGCGTAGAACGCGGAGCGATGTCGATCGCGATGTGTCAGTGTAGGCTGCTCGTCGCGAAAAGATCGATATTCAAGACGGCCGTGCAATCAATGACGCGAAGTGCAGAAAGTGCACACTGCGGCGCAAAGGGTGTCGCGCTTCTACACCGTCCTATCGGATCGCGGCTCCGCGATGCCACTCGATTGATCGATAGTTACTAGAACTTTCCGATCAGTGATGCGACTCTGTAACTTCTAACGGCAGCATCGTTATCGTTATGCAATCTTCTGCAATAAATCATAAACTACAAGCAAATTAACCAATCACAGTCAATTATTTTCAAAAATAATCGACTGTGATTGGTCAACTTGCCTACGGCTTATGACTAATATCTTATTGTAGAAGGCTCATTAGACTTGCATTATATATACAAGATATATAGTTGGATATTATAGTTTATAATCGGTCTTTATTATAGAAAGCTTATAATATATGGTAGAAAAATTATGCAACGACATGCCATGGTAGTGACATTGTCGTTAGAATGTTATAGAATAAGGCTGCAGAATCGCATGCGTATCAAGCTGTACATTGCTTACGACTGTTAATTTATCCAGAAAGCGAGATTCGATGATAAGGCCGAGAACACAGAAAAATTTAAACAATAGGACGTAAGCAGTAAGCAAGTTGGCCAATCACGATCGCTGATCCTTGGCCCATAAGAAGAATCATCGACTGTGATTGGCCAATTTATTTATTGCTTACATCTTACTGCTAAAGTTTTTTGTATGTCTCCGGCCTTACTGTTAAACCGTTCTCGCTTCCTAGATAAATCAACAGTTGTAAACAATGCACAGCTAGATACAAATGCGACTCTGATCGAGACGTTCTAATAATTATCGATCTATCGAGTGGTGATAGCGAGAGGGCGGCGTACGAGCGCGCCACCATACACGCCGCAGTGCATACTTTCAGCACTTGCGTCGTCGATTGCGTAGCCATCGATCTTTTCGTGACGAGCAGCCTCACCTGACACATCGCGATCAACATCACTCTGCGTTCTACGCATCTTTTATCTATCGAAAGTGAGCCGGGTGTGGAAATAAGTATCGGGAAGGCCGAAATAGCGATGTGCGATCGTCAGTAAATATCGTGAGTACGTTATTAGAAAGCAATCCTCTTTTTCGACACACACAGCCGGTGCTTGTCGCGGCGTAAATTGCACTTCTCATTAACATTGACTCGCTCAAGTAGTAGTAGAATCGGACAATCGTCGGATTTATTAACGAGGAGTTAGAATCGCGATGATAATACGAGGAAAAGAGAAAGACAAAACGATGCTAGAGGTATACGCAACGTCGGATCTCGCGCGGTCGGTCCGTCAGCGAGAGTGAGAGAAGTGTAGCTACTGGAGCGCATCCTTGTCGAACCGCGACATCGTTCACGTTTTGGCGCGCACTTTCGGCACTGCATCAGTGATTGCGCGGCCATCTTATACATCGATCTTTTCGTGACGAGCAGCCTACACTGACATATCGCGATCGACATCCGTGTTCTACGCTCCGTGTTCTACGCATCTTTTGTCTATCGAAAGTGAGTCTGGCGCGTAAATAAATATCGGGAGTGCCGAAATAGCGATGTGCGATCTTCGGAATATATCGTGAGTACGTTATTATAAAGTACTCTGTTTGATTTTCGATATACACAGTCGGTACTTGTCGCGGCGTCTATTGCACTTCTCGTTAACATCGACTCGCTCAAATAGTAGTAGAATCGGACAATCGTCGGATTTATTAACGAGGAGTTAGAATCGCGATGATAATACGAGAAAAAGAGAAAGACAAAACGATGCTAGAGATATACGCGACGTCGGATCTCGTGCGGTCCGTCAGTGAGAGTGAGAGAAGTGTAGCTACTGGAGCGCATCCTTATCGAACCGCGATATCGTTTACGTTTTGGCGCGCACTTTCGGCACTGCATCAGTGATTGCGCGGCCATCTTATACATCGATCTTTTCGTGACGAGCAGCCTACACTGACATATCGCGATCGACATCCGTGTTCTACGCTCCGTGTTCTACGCCTCTTTTGTCTATCGAAAGTGAGTCTGGCGCGTAAATAAATATCGGGAGTGCCGAAATAGCGATGTGCGATCTTCGGAATGTATCGTGAGTACGTTATAATAAAGTACTCTGTTTGATTTTCGATATACACAGTCGGTGCTTGTCGCGGCGTGTACTGCATTTCTCATTAACATCGACTGGCTTAAGGGGATGCTGAAAACTTTACCGATAGAACACTCACAGTTTTCTGCAAAGTTTACGTCGTATTGATTACACAGAATTACAAATGCTTTTAATGCTTTCACCATTTACTATGGAATCGTTCAATCACCGCGCGAGTAAATTGCTTACGTGAGTGAACAGCCGACGACACGATTACGTCTGCGCTGTATGTTTGGGAAGCTCTGATGTAAACAATCGACGTTGGAAAGAAACGGAGGTAACAATTCTCAATGAAGCGCGCGGGCTTCAGTGGGGGCGACGGAGAACAGTGCGCGGTCGCGCGGACGGATCTCGTGCGAGTGAGACGGGTCGGAAGCGAGGAAGAAGGACGACGGGCACGGTGCACGACGATGCACGTGGCGGGAGAGACGGGTGACTCCGTGACTGGCTCGGATCGGAGCGGTAAGCGTGCCGAGCATGCGCACGCCGCGGTCGCTTCTCAGTCTCGCCGCGACGCTTGCGGGAGTCGGTTCCCGCATTTCGTGGCGCTAATTCGATTTGAACGCGTCGCTCGCGCGTCGGTGGAGGCGGTGCGGTGCGGGTGCGTCGTGTCGCGTCACGTCGCGTCGAGCCTCTCCGAAAATTTCGTTGTCGCGACGGTGTCCTTGGTCGTCGCGGGAATAAGGCACTGTTCCAGGAAGACGCCCGAGCTGCTTCTGGCTAGTGTTTATTCCGTGATCGTTTGTCTCTGGTGCGCGATCGGTCGTTTCGTGTGCGTCTCGTGTGACACTCAAGAGAGGTGCGGGCAAGAGGTTCAGTTGATCGAAAGTGATACACACAGTCGGCGACCCGACACCCGTCTTTCGTCTTTTTTCTGCCCTCACGCGTCGCGAATTCGGGCTTTACGGGAGATGCCGGGATCGTCGATATTTATTCACGTTGGCTCCGTGTGCGCGAAGATCTTCGTGACATCGCGACCACCGGCATTCCGCGGAAACGTGTACGCCGTCGACGAGGTGCTCGCGCCCATGACGACAATCAACAAGCACGGCGACTAACGGATGCCCTCCACGTGACACCCTGCGAGATACACAACGCCAGGCGCTTCGAGTCCGATTGCTGCAGTTTTTGTTGCGAGCTTGTGCGTGCGAGTTCGAAGCCCGGAAACGTCGAATTTGCGAAGAGAGTTAAACGACGATTAGAAGTACAAGTTCCATGAACTGCTTGCAGTCATCGAGACGCGACAAACTTCAGTCTTCGCGGTGATTGGTGGCATGTCAGTCGGATGAGTGGATGGCAGTTCCTTCCATCCCCCGTGACATCTGAGACCACGGAAAAGTGTCGCGATCACGTTTTCATTCCCGCCGCGTCCATCGAGGAGCAGAATTGCTCTGAATTTCGCGGAAGTGTGACGTTACGAGGAACCAGGATTTGAGTGAGGCTCCGGAGCATATTTCCGCCGGGAAGGAAGGCGGCGTAACCGCGGTGATATAATCGTGTGATCGCTTCGCGAAGACGCCGCAGTGGCTGGTGATTTTCTTATGTTGGCCGTGTCGCGCGCGCGACACGTTTGTACAAGTGAATTCCAACTGGCCGCCTCGAACACGTGGATGCACGCCGCTGTTTCGTCTTGAGCCGGCGTGGTCGTCTGCACACGGAATCCTCGGGTGAGTACAGTGCCTACGCTGTTCGAAAATCTTGTCGACAAAGTGATATCCGAGAGGTAGCAAATGTTTGCTCAGTCGCCTCACTTCCGTCTCGATCTCCATCTCTATCTCGTTATCTATCGTCGTGCTGACGACGCGCCGCGAAAGTCACATCGAGATAAATTTGACACATTTTGGTAGTCGCGTCGTGAGACGAGGTTAGTTGACTATTTATAGGTTATCTTGTGTCTCGTCTCATTCGCGCCCTCGCAATCGCGGCGAATCGCAATGATTTAAAGCGGATGTCTGTTTAGTTGTTGCCGTTTTGAAATTGCAACGCTCACTAGGCGACACTTGGTGGGTGCGTATTTATTTTTTACATGACAGTCCCAATGTCAAAGAAAAAACATTTAACGCGGAGGAACTTGAAGAATGCGTAGGTACGGTGATTCATTTTTATTATCTGGAGTTAGGCAGAGGGCAGGATTCCGAGTGAATCAGTGTGGTTGACGATGATTTCCCGATAGAGTTAGTAGATACATGCATTTCGTGTTAAAATGTAAAACAAATAATAAAATATGAAACAAATAAAAATTAGATTTGCCTAATAATTTAAGCTGTTACAAGAAAGATATATTGAGCTGTTAAAAATGTTATATTGAGCTATTAAAAAAGAAGTTACATTGAACTTTCTGAGCTCCGATTCACTCAGGTGAGGAGCATATCTTTTTTTATTAGAATATTTTCGAAATTGAGTTCTGTGCGATTCAATTTAGAATTTGAAAAGCTTGGGCTAATGTAAGTCTTGATTCGGAATCGTATTTAATTTGAGCTTTGCACGAGATTCCGTATTATAGTAATGAACAGCTAGAATTTTTTAACTAGAAAAATTTACAGCTCAGGTGCGAGGACCTTGAGAATAGAGAAAACGTTTGTATATTAAAATATCCTTTCATTTTATATGTACTATTTATATTTTAGAAACTATTTAGAAATGTACTATTAAAACACTTACCATATTTCCATTTACTAAATTTCTTAGTAAGATATTATTGATAGTCTGTTCCTAAAATATACTACTAAAAACATATTAAAATTGAAAAGAATTTATGTGAAAGACAATTATAATATTATTTCCTTGTAGAACATGTTTGAAAATTTCAAGATTATAATTAGGATTAATCTTGTGAGTATGGGAACAGAGATTTTATTAAAGAATTAAAGTCAGCTTAGAAAAAATCCATAGATTAACAGATCCGTAGATTAATTTTAGTCAAAATGATCCAGGGAGCAATAATATTCCACTTATGCTCGTTTCTGCGAACGTCGATTAAAGTTTAATTTGAGTTTAAACTCTATTTGGACGAATACTTGAACTTGAGTTAAGGGTTTAATGAAAACGTTGAGAGAAACATATATTAAAAATTGATCAGGACCCGTAGGCGTATATATCGAGAGATTCATCAATTGTGCAAGCCCTAACATCGATTGATTCTTTTTCTGCTTAGGACTAGGAATATTCTGCTGTTTTTACGAGATCTTTTCTTTTTTGTTTTAAAAACTACCCATCACAAGTACCACAATAATGTCTTATGACAATTTAATTTGCTAGTATATCTTTTCTTAAAAAAGCATAGCATTGCATTGCATAAGTCCACTTAATTTTTTAACAGTTATTTTTGACTCCGTTTATAATATGTTCTATGGATAATTTGAAGAGGATTAATAAGCGTAAATGACAATTGCGTTTAATTCTATTTGATTCACGTATTCACTTTTTGTGGGTCAAATGCCGCGAATAAAACTTTGTTCTGGAGAGAATATTTTATAATTGTCTTTCACATAAATTCTTTTCAATTTTAATATGTTTCTAGTAGTGTATTTCAAGAACAGACTATTAATAACGTTTATCTTGCTAAAAAATGTAGTAGATAGAAACACATAGCAATTGTTTTAATAGTACATTTCTAAATAGTTTCTAAAATATAAGTAGTATATATAAAATAAAATCGAATTACACTGATTCACTTGTGAGATTCCTGCTTCCTACCTAACTCCAGACAATAAAAGTGGATCATCGTGCCTGTACATTTCTTAAGTTTCTCCGTACTAAACGTTTTTTCTTTTTAATATTGGGACTGTTATCAACATTCACCGGATATTACCTCGTGAGTATTGCAATTTCAAAATTGTAACAATTAAACAATAGCAAGTATGCATTAAGGAACTACACGGCAGGATTCAAAATATCGATTTTTCAGAAATAATATGTTTTTCAAAAGCATTTGCCATGATCATACTTATGTCAATATGCAACAGAAGAACTGCAAGAGAATTCTCGCAGTCAAAGTTTAACAACGTAAATCAAAGAGAGAGTCGAAGATCCATACACACGGAAAGAATTTTATAGTAAACATTATTATAGAATTTTGAAGGGAATGGAATAGATCGACATTTGACAGTGATAATTTGCGGTATATCGCAATATCGGTATATCGTATATACCGGTATATCGTATTTTTGACAAATATGTCAAATGTGTCGATTTATTTCTTTCCCTTCAAAATTTTATAATAATGTTTACTATAAAATTCTTTCCGTGTGTCTTCGACTCTCTTTTTGATTTACCTTGTTAAACATGGACTGCGGGAATTCTCTATTGCATGTTGACATAGATATGATCGTAGCAAATCTATCGGAGTATTAAGACAACAAAACACGAGTGAAACAGTCGCGTGGCATACAGGTTTGCGCCGGCTGGTTAACATTACTATCTGACAATAAAATGCACGACTTAAATGCTCCGTTTTGTTTTTTATCGCTCGACACACGTAATACTATGACGTCAGTTGAAAAGTCATTTATATTCTACATCGGTGACTGGCAAGAAAATAATCGGCGAGCATCGTGAAAACACTGAGAAGTTACTCACTGGAGCAGAAACTATGCGCGCGCGCGTTACTTATAACTATCAAACGCCCCAAAAGCTCGACGTATTATTTATCGAGGATATTCAGTCTCGAGCGAGGTAAAGCCAATTAGGAATTCGATAATATCGAAATATCGATATATCGTGGATCAATATCGATAATTTGTCGACAACATTCTTGCTCCGATATATCGTTATATCGATATCAATTTCAACGATATTTTATGATTTGCAATTTGTCCCGCTTATAACCGGTTTCTCCGGCATTATCGATTAAATCTTCACCTGAGTTTTAACTCTTTTCAAACAGACTTAAACTCAGGTTAAGGTTAAGGTTTAATTCGGCGCCGATGAATTAGGTCTTTCGTACGCGAACTAACGTAACTGTAAACATAAGACATTTGAACTGAAGAGTCAATCAGGATATTACTTTAGATATTCTAAAAGAAGGTAGAATTGACGGTAAATCGGATCTAAACAGAAGCAGAAGTAACTGGACTGATTAAAATCCTAGTTATTCAGTCTGAATTTTAAGATTTACTCGTGTTACTTATACTCTTCGTGATTTTTTTTAGAACGGGAGACGGACACAAATTTTAGCGCTGGAAGAAGAGAGCGACTTGTGAGAAAATTTGTGTGTTATGTTGTTAATTTTGAAACAATTTTTTAATTTCGTAACTTCCGAAAAAAGTAAACTTCTAAAATGAGAGTGATGAAAAAATGTAACTAGTGAGTATTATAATGAAAAAGAATAATTTAGACAAGCGAACAGAAAACGATTTCAACTGGAGAGACTCTCCCTCTTTCCCGTAGCAACTAATATTTCTTATATTTCATAACACATAATTGATCTTTTTTTATTTCCCCCCCTCTTCTCCCTAAAACTATATAATTTTTCTGTTCAATAGCCGGGGGAGGAGGCTAATTAGGTCCTCCACACACTTAAATGAGTTAAAAAATGATTACTTAAGTTAGATAATTAAAATTTAAATATCTTGGTAACTAGACGTTTCCGCACCTTCACATTTGTATCGATTACATTTATTAAGTATTACATACGTGTAAAATGTCATTAAAATCGGTCTTGGGTGTCAAAGTAAAGTCTTACTCGTTTTACAACGGAAAGAAAACAAACCAGTAGAAATTGCATAAACTAAGGAGTTTCACCTCATTACATATTTTCGATATAAGTAGCGATATTTCTTGAAATGATCGATATTCCTGATCGACGATAATATCGTTATCGATATTTCAAGAAATCGTTGCCTTAATTGCGACATCGTAAATGCGCACGATTGCAAGTCACGCGACGACGACGACGAAAATCTCTCTCTCTCTCTCTCTCTCTCTCTTTCCTATCGCGTCGCCCACTGGAGACGAGTTCGGTAACCAAACGACCAGGCGAGATCGTTAGATCGGTCGCGGCCACTGATCGCTCGATCATCCAATTAAACGCGACAGCCGATCGACGCGAATCGCCGCGGTGATATCGCGGATTAAGCGGCCGGCGTAACGGAAGCGGGGCGCGTTGTTTACAGCAGCCAGTAGCGGAGTTACATCTTACATCTCGGCTCGAAGCGAGAAGCATGCCGTCCGGCGTAGCGACGCGAGAGCACGCCGGTGATTCGTAATCGTTCGATTTATCGACGTGGCGATCGGTATCTACCGCGGCGACTCGCTCGGCCAGTATACACTCGCCGCTCGATGCTCGAAGGCGAAATCCTGATTACGATTCCGCTCGATGCCGCGGTGACATCACCACGAAATCATCATGCTCTTGGAATGTCCAGCCGATTAAATCTCTGCGCGTCTGGTGTGACGTTACCTACTTCAGGAAAACAAATCTTCTTTCTTTTGTTTCTCGTTTGTTTTCATACGTCGCACTGTGGATCGACACACGGGAAAGAGCAGACACTTGATTTTCGCACTATTTGATGTGTTTAATAACAACACCCCTTTCCTATATATGAATAACAAATACACTCGAAAATGTTTTCCAACGCGCATATAACTCGTGTATAAAGTATAAAATATTGCACAATATTTTCAAAACATCGTGTATCGCTTTAGAATTTTCATTAGTATGGGTCTTTTTAATATACAGAAAGAATTTAATTGAAGATAATGAAACGTTATATAAGTACAGCCGATGCGTTATTTTCTTTTGCGTGCTCATCTTATGTAAAATTTTTTTATATTTTTTGAACGGGAACCTAAAGACAGTTAAGAATAATAGATCTGCAGAAGATTGTATTTAATGGAAATTAAAAATCAATGAATATCTTTCAAGTTTTAAAGACTTTTATCAACTTTAATAGTTCTCAAGCCATTTTTAAATGACAACGCGAATTATACGCATAGTTTTCTATGTACGGAAGAATGAAACTGCTACATTTTAAATAGCATTAACACATGGTTGAAAAAACATTTTTTTCAGACAAACGGAATGTTATAATATGGAGAACATTTAGATTCAAGATATTTAAATACACGAGAGATGTGTTATATTATAAATTCCATAGGGAGAGAGAGAGAGAAAGAAAGAGAGAAAGAGAGAGAGAGAGAAAACGATACGAAAAGAAGCTTTTTACAGAAAAATATAACTCTACTGCTAAGAGAAACGTTTAGTCAGTTTATGTTCTTTTTTTTGAGTTACGGTTATCTTCAACAAAAAAATATTTCCTTGATAACTGTCTTAATATATATTCATCACAAATTTTAGAAAAGTTCAGTATCATATATTCAAGAGAAGAACTTTTATTCTCTTTACTGCACTGAGAGGAAAAATATCTAAAAATTAGTAAATATTTATTTGGTGGAAATGCTAACAGCATATTTACTTATAAATCTAAATTCTTTTATTTAAAAAGAATAAATAATTACTTTCGTGAAAAACTAAGGTCTTAAGTCTTTAAAGAAATATACATTTTCTCATTTGATTCATATTTTGTACTAATTAACTATGATTTATATTTTGTAGATAAATGCTGTTAATATTCTTATCATGTAAATATTGACTGATTTGTAGGTATATTTTTCCTCAGTGTATACACATAATAAGTAAAAATAATTGTTGTTTTAATTTAATACTCCTGATTGGATTATTAAACTTGCTAGGATTTAGAATTATGATATTATGATATTCAGTATTATGATAGATTTACGAACATATAAACTTATGACATACTTGAAACAAGTAACATTTATTTGAATACAGTATGTGTTCTTTTGTGTATAAGTCATACTTTCAAAGCAATATTTGACATGGGTGTTGAAAGACATGTGTTACGAAGATTTTTGGAAAAATCGATCGTTTATGATTGCTCATAAGTATCAAAGTAAATTTACTAATTACAATTCAATATAAAGAGGGGACATTTTTTGTTTGTTCGCGCATTTATAGTTCTACGAGTAGACTTAACCGAAATAGTTAAAAGTACTTACTGCTTACCGCGATAAATATACAGAATCGTATGTTGACGGAATCAGCTGATTCTTACGATTTTCATTTATTTACTCAGCAGGCCTGGTAAAACTCTGAATGAACATTGCTCAAACCGCAGCTGAAAATTATGAATATCTCGACGAGCTTTAAAAGTGGCGTGTTTATTTACGCTTACCTCGTAATACCGTCGCTGGCGTGGACGGGCGAACGCTCGTCGCACGCGCGGTGTTGTCTTGTATGCAATTAACACGACACGAGGACGTGTGATTCTTGAAATAATGATGCAAATATTTACACCCTGTTAGTTTTCATTCATCGTACCGTTCGTTGGTGGGTGGGGAGCGGGGAATCGTCACGTGCTGAAATGTCAGCTTGATGTAATCAAGGACAAACGACGCGGCGCAACGCAACGAGCGCTAAGCGTTCGTATGAATCTCCTAGATGACTCTATTATAACTGAACACGAAATATTATTACCTAAGATAGAGCGGAGTAACGCATCGCCTTAACGTCATATGAGAAAATTGATTATCGAATTACAAAGTAAAATAAAGATTAAAAAAAAAAATAAACTGTCTTCAAAAATTTCAAAAATCGGCTGGAAGGAATAGATATTGTAACCAGCTGAATCTTCTAACCAGTTTTTGAGGTTACTCAAGGCGATCAATTTGTTTATCAAGCTTTTGCTTATTATTTATTACAAGATATTAACGAATCAACACTTGTTAGCAGGCCGGAAATTGAGAACCGCTGACTCACGTTTGCCTAAAACTTTCTAAATGTGTAGATTCATTTCCTGAAAGTTTTGTGAAGATCGATCCAGTGGTTCTCGAGATATAATCGCGGACACACATACATACACACATACAAAGGTGTAGGTGTAGGTGTAGGTGGAATTGAGAACCCTCCTGTTTTAAAGTCATTCAAAAACTATTCTACAGAATAACTTCCCCGAAACGATTACCGCGCACAAAGAACGATAATGGTACTATTATATTTTTCAATCTACGTGCACACAGATGAAGAAAACGTTTTATCCTTCGTATGAAAATCAATGCGGTAATAGTGACTGGATTCTCGCGTCTATGCGCGCTCGTTGCGGTTGCACTTTTCACAAGATTCGCAACGCGGCAACTTGCGCGAAACAGACAGTCATCGTGTCAGTCGTAAGTAGTCGTAATGCGATTGCGAAACTTAAAGCTCCCTCCGCGTAACATCGACAATGGCAACGCTCTCTTGATTCCTCGATTCGAAGCGGGAGGGCGAGTTATTTCTGCGAGGTTGATCGCAGCGGAGAAAGACAATTTCACTCTTCGCGATGAAATTCTCACAGACGATTAACATAACTGTTGTCTTCTCTGCGCGGGAAATAATATTATTTCTTATATATATATATATATATATATATATATATATATTAAAATTATATATTATATACAACTTTTATATATAAAATTATATTAGTGCACTGATTATTTCTTTAATGAGTGCCATTAACATATTTACTTAAATCTACATTCTCTTTATTTAAATCTAATATTGTTTACCTAATTTAAATAAACAATATTTGGTTTAAATAAAGAGAATATAGATTTAAGTAAATATATATATATATATATATATATATATATATATATATATTAATCAAGGAAATATTTGTTGATTTTAATGTAATTTTTCTTTCAGTGTGTATATAATTTGTATATATATTTAAATTATATATTTCTTAATTATAATAATAATATTTTATTATAATTATCTTATAATAATAAATAAATTATAATAAAATAAAATTTTTATAATAATTTTAATGTACAATTTTTAATAATATGCAGAGTATTAAAAAAAATGTGAACACTTATATGGAGAATTTGGTTAAAAAAAGATGTTAACACTCACACGGAGAAAAAGTTATTTCCATATAAGTGTTAATTTAAGTTTTCCGAAGCATCCTGTCTAAACAGAACTAAGAAAACAGATGTGGAAGGTATTTTAAAAGGTATTTTAAAAACTTACTAGGGGCATGAAGTGATAAAGTAAAGTAAAAGTATCAACGACGGGACGTACCTAATTTTGAACACTTTTATTATCTTGGTCTTCAAATACTAATATCACAACTTTTAACATAGAATATATATACATATATAGAATATACATGTATGTTCTACATTAAAAGTTTAGTTATTCGTATTTAAAGACCAAAACAACAAAGATGTCAAGGTTAGGTACGTGCTTCCGGGAAAATTGTTACTTCTATCTTAACATATTTTCCTCTAAAGATGGAACCATCAGAAATTTAGAGAGTCAGTCCTGTAGGTCGTGATACGGCAAATAGTAAGTTTCTACTTTGTTGCGTTAGGCAACGTTCGCGCGAGATACCGCGCTGAGTCGTGAATGACGTTTATCACCTTTGAGTAAATATCAGAGCTACTCCTTCTGAGAACGGGGAATCACACGGATATCTACTCGTCGTGTGTACGTTTCAGCATATCAGTTGTGATAAGACTCCTATAATTTTTGAAAATTAATCCACGTCTCGTCATATCGGCTTATCGGTGAGCAGCATTGACTGTGATACAGTTTTCTCGGTTTTTCAGTAGTAGCGAAAGAAAGAAAGAAAGAACCTCGCGATCATCGATTATCCATTAGGAACGACCACTGTTTGGACGACTGTATCATTAATTAATAGCGCGCAGTGATCACTCCGTTATTTATTATGGAAGAGTGACAATGCGTCTTCCTTTGTTCGCGGTTACGGACGACAAGGGCTATAGACTTCTTTATACACACACACATACATACACATCGTCGCATTCTCAACGAGACACATGGTCAGCACGTGTGGTCGTTCTTCCGAAAAGTTTCATACTTTACGATACTGACACGCTCTGATGACTTAGAAAGTATATTTTTTGTTTGGCTTATTGCTTTTTACGAGTTACGCTAACGTTCATAACCGAAAAATTACGAGCGTATTTTTAATTGATTCTATTTATCAATGTCGCCTTGTCTTTATTCAGGATATTTTAATGTCGACGATCGATTATTGTAAAAGGAACGGCCGATTGTAATTTTTAAAAGTCTATAATTTTCCAGATTGTTATTTTTGTTAATTGCTGATGTAAAAAATTTATACGGTGAAAACATTGACAAACAAAAATATCTAAGAAGTAGAAAATGTTTATTTGGTGGGTGCTAATAACTTATTTACTTATATCAATATACAATATTTTTCAAGTAAGATATATTTTTTTGAAACATTAGGTATGTAAAGTTAGCATCTAAATATTAGAATTCGATAATTTTGAGTAGAGTTTCAGTTTCCTTTTGAAGAGTATAGTATTTTTATGTTCACATAAAAAGAGTTTCGACAATTGAAGTTCTAAAATAGCAATTAAAAAATAAGATGCTAACTTTATATCTAATATTATAATAGAAGAGTTCTGAGTAGCTTATTTGATGTCTTTAGACGTTTTAATGTTTTATAGGAAAATAATTTAAAAAAAAATTTTTTTTTTAATTTAATAAAGAGAATTATCAAAAAAATATTCTTCGTTGAAGATAACCATTACTTAAAAGAAGGAGAATAAACTGAGTAATTGTTTTCCTTAACAGTGTAGAATAACATTCTTTTGTGTGTAGTTCGAAAATTCTGAATTTTGTTGTTCACTTTGGCGCACTTCAATAAACTGTTTACAGACTTTCAATAAACTGAATTACAGACGTTCCTTGGAAATTTTGCGGCTCCCATGGGAAACCTTTGATTTTACGCAATGACTTATGTAAAATCGAAAAGAGTGGAGACAAGAAGTGGAAATAATTGTCGGGCTGCGCTCGCGCGTACGGGATTAATTGCGTTGTCGATGACTCCGGCACCTCGTCGCTTCCTTCTTGATCCTTTACAACTTTTACGCGCCTCCGCGCGCGGAGTCCCTCTCGTGTCCCCCGCATGATTTACATCCCGCATTTATGACGCAACGTAAAATCGCGCGAAACTTTCCGCGAGCCAACCCCGACGCAAGACCGACGCCGGGAGCGCTCCTCTCCTCTCCTCTCACTCGCTCGCGCGCGCCTTTAAACGCCTGTATATCTCGGTGGCTGATGTGTGAAATATTTATGCGCGATCCGGGCTTTATTCGTCGGACGCGAGTGCCGCGAGGAGCAGCGGTAATACGTTTGTATCGTCGTTGAGCAAAATAGGAAAACAGGAGCTTTCGCGCGCCGCAAGCTC
This sequence comes from Odontomachus brunneus, assembly GCF_010583005.1. Classification (NCBI taxonomy): domain Eukaryota; kingdom Metazoa; phylum Arthropoda; class Insecta; order Hymenoptera; family Formicidae; genus Odontomachus; species Odontomachus brunneus. The sequence goes on along the minus strand of NW_022639556.1, from coordinate 1,227,442 downwards.
TCCAAGCGCGGCACGCCTCGCGTCGCGGCTCCAAGACGCTCGTTTAAAAGTCCGCAATCGTGCCGACAGTATTTTTGCTGCTTCAACTCTTGGTTTATCGCTTGGAGAAGCGCGCGCCGCAAACTCCTTGTTATAAAGGAAGGTGTCTAAAAAAGATTGATTCATCCTCCAAAATAAGTAAAGGAAATAGTGTTTTTTTGTAGATTTTTACTTGAATACGATAAAACTACTAAACAAAAATTTATGGTATTTCGGGAACACCTTGAAAATTGAGCATTGACCTAATATATAGGGGAGACTGGGACTATATGGCCCGAAGGATATGTTGCTCATGTGCTTTTTTAGTATTTATCTTGAGAGAAATAATAAGTATAAAATTACGAAATGGTCCTTTTAGAACATAAATATTTTTCCCTTAGTTTTAAAAATAATAATATTATAGAATTATATTATAGGATAATATTATATCGAAACAATATTATAGTTAAAAAATATAAAAAAAAGATTTAGTAATAGTAAAAAATTTTCGAACTTTTCAAAATTTTCTATTAATATTCTCCATCGTAACTGAATAAAATTAAGCGATATATTACTAGCTAGAAATTGAAATTTTTTGCAAATGATATACTGTTTCTAGTAATACATGCAATGTTTATTCACAAAATAATTGAAATACAGCATATAGTCGGACGAGGTAAAGTTGATCCATAATTAGGAAGGCTGTAGAGAATATTCTGGGGCTATTAATCAGGATATTTTATATATGGTCTTCTTATCCTGCGCTATTGGACAACTGAACCCGCTACCAAGGCAAGGTGACTATGTTCGTATTTTGGTTATTACAAAACATAGTATACGATTAATAAGATCGTGATGGATATTAATATATAGAAAAAGATTGCTTTTGTCATATTTATTAGTAGATCACAATAATCAGTTACTTGAGAAGTCGTAACTTCGAAATTCTAAAATATAGGCTGTCTAACCTCAGTCTCCCATGGAAATTCTGTTGATATATGGAGATATGACAAAACGCAACCCTGTGAGTTTTAGGAAAGGAAAGAAGGGTCTTATATGTGTGAGAGAAAATGTAAACAAATATATATTAGGGCGGCTTAGGTAGATTACATAAAGTCGAATTAAAGAAATCATTACAAAAATGCATCCAGTAAGATGAAAAGTATGTTTGTATTTGTTGAGTAGCATTATGAGTAAAAATAAATAATTTGAATATTGAAAAATTAAATAAGCTCAGTTTTGTTAAAAGCAGCAGCAGTATTAAAAGGTAAAAGAAGTACAGACTTAAGGGAGCTCTACTAATCCGATTAATTAAACCTAACCCCCTTTCCTCACTCAGGTTCACATACACAACATTCTCCCTTGCAAACACCCAGATAGATAATCCTCTGTATTTCTAAATACAAACACGCTTTTATCGTATTCAGAAGATAAAAGAATTTATAAGAGATACTATTCTTTTTTACTTACAATTTTGTGGGCCGGTCTTTTTTTAGACAGCTTCTTATCGCGCTTGCAAATTCACGCGAGCGAGCGAACTTCTAACGCAGTCAGTCTAACGTTAATGGCGCGAGAAGGAGGCGATCGTGCGTGGGAATTTAATTTTCTTACCGCCTGCCGGCCGGCCGCGAGCGCGGTAATGACCGGTACTTATTGTGTCATTGGGTCATATTTCTCGAGGAATTATGGTTATACCGCAGCGCGCTTCTTTGAAATCGAGCCCGCGAAGCCTATCGGCTGTCCCTTCGACGAAGGACGGCCCTAAAAGCGACGACCCCCGTTAACCGGGATTACTGTCGACGGCGATACGAGGTGTAATAATCTTATAATCCTTTACGGGAGCTCTTGAAAAATTCACCGCGATCTGGAAAGGACTGGGGATTAAGGTTTCAGGTACATTTAAACCTGTAAATCCGTGAATTACGAAACTAGAAAGAGAGCTGTGCATGATAATAAACACGGTCATTGGGTAAATCGAACATAGCGTGGATCTCTCAATGAAGAACAATTATAAAGTAAAATTAATCCTTTAAGGCTCAAGTATCGATTCTGTTGGAGTAAAATGTTTTCCTTCCTAAAGTAGTCGTAAAAGTCACCTCTGATGAAGAGTTTTATGACCCGAGTAAATTGATCGTCGAGAAGTGTAATTTTTTAAACATATACATAATTATGTGCATTTATATGTGTCTATTGTATTTGTTACAAGAAATACAATATATCATACACATGCAAGAAATTTTATTCTCCAGCTAGTAATACATCGCTTAATTTTATTCACTTACTATGAAGAATATTAATAGAAAATTTCGTGACTCGAAAATATACTTTGCTATTACCAAATCAGTTTCTTATATTTTTTAACTGTAATATTATTACGACTTTAATGAAACTCAGGGAAAAGTATTTATGTTCTAAAAGAACTATTTCTTACGATTTTTTACTCTCTATTCCTCTCGAGATAAATAATAAAAAAAGCATAGGAGCAACATATCTCTGGGGCCATATAGCCCTAGTCTCCTCTATTCTGCTAACAAAATTTTTTTCTTGTAAACGTTGAAATGTAAAGAAAAAAGCGCGTTAATTACTTCTTTTATGAAGAAAGTTTGAATGCAATACATTTTCTCATGTGTCCCAATTTATTCAATTTTTGTGATGATTTAACACGCGACAAATGACACAACTTATCTATGTACATACATTTTATATGTATTACATATAAAATATGTCACCAAGAATATAAATTGTGTTATTTCAATGCTTAAAAATGGTGAATATAAACTCAATGCAGTTATAACACGTCAAGATATAACACAACGACGTTAAATTAACATATAGGTATGCTAAATGTTTAACATAAGAATTCCCATACAAAATGTATTTTGCTATGATAATAGCGAATGAATAGAGCCAGAGGAAAACAAAATCCGCAGATGTTAGGGAAAGCCAATTTATTTTCTTCGAACGACCAAACTTACAGATATATATTAACAGCGAATAAATATCAAAGTAGACAAACAAGAAGGGAAACGAACTTTTATGAGACTGCGTTGATTTATTCGTCCGATATTTCAACATCAAAGTATATTCTTCAAGTCACGATGGGGCTCTTCTTTCGGAAAAGTAGCCACCAATTTCGAATTAGATCGTGAGTTACAGTGGCGATACAATCAGGAAGCGTCGAGAAGCCGGCGAGTCGGTTGCCGCGATTAAAAACATAATAAAGAAAATCAATGAAGAAGATAGAGAAGGAGGAACATCTACCGATCGGGGATCGTGGCTCAAATATGCAAATGGCCCGTTGATCTGGTCGGGCTCTCACGTATGTGCACGCACACACGCGCCGCGGCGCGCACCGTCCTCGTTACGTGGCACAATCGACGATCGAGGAAATCGAAAGCAATTACGGCCAATTAAAGAGTAAGAGGCTATTGTCACCGGCCGGTGCGCCGATAACAGCGTTTCGCGCCACTCGTGCGTGAAATGGGACGGAAGGGAGGAGGAAAATCGAGGCGCGACACGATGAGACAGAGAGAGAAAGAGAGAAGCACGGTGCCGTGCGCTGATCACGAAAATATCGCGGCCAGCCGTCCACCGACGCGACGCCGGAAGCCGGCAGTGTGTGGAAAACAATGTGGGTGGTCTTCCATCGATAGAGCCGTCGATAGTCGCGCGATAAACTCACCCTGATGCCGCGCGGACGCATGTCGCTAGCCCGGGATCGATAGGCGATCCCGCGATACGCTGGACAATCGATTCTATAGATCGGTGCACTGAATGCGTTGCGTGTGGCTGAGTCGAATAAATAAATCAAGTCGGATATGCTCGAGGTATCTTGAACAGGGTGCATGTGGTCAACTCTTTCAATATAATCAGGATCACAACGCGAAGTGCTCGCGACTGGTTAACACACCAATCCGTTAATAACAGTCGGTGGATTTCAGCCAACGATTTAGTGTGCTGTTCAAATTGTTTATCATAAAACAAGAATTTATTTCGAGAGTGAAGAATTTGGAAATGGCGGAAATAAATGTTTTTTTGAGTAACATTTCTAAAATTTTGTGTGGAGATTTTTTTATATTGAAAAGAATCGAAAAAGATATTGCATGGATATTGCAAAGACACTTTGTATTTGTGTTGAAATGGATCAGTATAGAAATTTTAGCGTTAAATTTTTCATATATTAGTGTGTTAAATTAACACATTGTCATATTATTTGATTATTCTGTGTTGAGTTCATACTCACTATTTTGAAGTATTAAAATATATATGCAACATGTACATTCTTGATGATATATTTTTAATATAAAGATATGTTGTGTTTTTGTATTATTTGTTATATTTGTTATTTGTTAATATATTTGTGTGTTAAATTAATAAAAATAAGAATTGGGTAAAAATTTGTCAAATAAATAGAAATTATAGATTGGATCAATTGGGACATGTGAATGTGTTAAATTTAACATGGAATTTATGATACAGTACACTGAAAGAAGAAACAAAGATATATGCTAGAGGTTGCAACTTAGACACAGCAGATCCCTTTATTGAAGTGATGATGAAAAGTTGAGTCGAAAAGTCATTGATAATGTCTCTTGAGAACTTTTCGTGTCGTAGAAAGATTAGGCTTATTTGTAAAGATCCAATGAAATGAGTCATACCACTCGTGTCCCTTCTTATTTGTCTACTTTGATATTTGTTCTCTGTTAGTATATATCTGTAAGTTTGGTCGTTCGAAGAAAACAAATTAGCTTTCCCTAACATCTGCGGACTTTGCTTTCCTCTGGCTCTATTTATTCGTTATTATCATAGTAAAAGACATTTTGTGTGGAAGTTGTTGTGCTAAATTTTAGCATATCTATGTGTTAATTTAACGACGTGTTATATCTTGACTATTCTGCGTTGAGTTTATATTCACCATTTCTAAGCATTGAAATAACACAATTTATATTCTTGGTGACATATTTTATATATAATATGTACACAGAGTTATGTTATTTAGTTTATTTAAGTTATGTTATTTGTCGACATATTTGTCGTGTGTCAAATCACCACAAAAATTGGATAAATCGGGACACATGAGAAAATGTGTTAAATTCAAATTTTCTTGTAGTGCAACAATATTTCGGGGACTAATCTCTTAACTGAAAGAGATAGATTTACCCGACAAAATTATTTGAGTATCAGTAGCATTTTTGTGAAGTTAACTTTCGACTTTTGAAAAAAATTGTTCATTTAAATATGCTCTAAATAGTTTGTAGAAATATGTAGTGAAGGAATTTTCGTTTATAGTTATCCAGAACAAAAAGTTGCCTCTAAATATCGAGGGTATACGACTTCCTTAAGGGGGCTGCTTTCTAAATGAACTAAATTGAAGCTAAGTCGTTTTTTAATTTTTTTTATTTATTCTCTGTAACTTTTTAATTTTTTATTACAAACAAAAATTCTTTCATTACATATTTATACAAACGATTTGGAATATGTTTACGTAAAAATAAATTTTTTCAAAGGTTGGAGGCTAACAGAGGTAGTTTCCCAGTTGCGAAGTATCGAATGTCGTGCGCGACTAACATTTATTATATTTCACAAATACTTTAAGCTGCCAGTGTGCCGGTTTGCAAGCATCTGTGCGGGTGCAATTTATTTTAGATTTTTCTACATGAGCTCGCCAATAGAATGTAAATTCCTCGTTACGTTGATAAGTTTATAGACAAAAGGGAGCCTACGTGTGTCTTGGCGCCTCCGCTGCTGTAATTTATTGTTCGACGAGTTATTTGCTGTTAATCAATTTGTAGAAAGCCGATCTCGCGAGACATCCATCAGAAACGACGTTTAAGATGGACTGAATTGACGACCACGACGCACAAAAACAACATGACAACAAAACAACATGACTCGATACGCAAACACGAGTCATAAGGTTACGAACGAATTGGAGGTTCCGTTAAAGTTCACGATAATCAAATCAGGTGTAAACGAAGACGATTGGACAAGTGTGGTATCAGCAAAACACAAAAGGAATGATGCAAGATCACACACACGATGCAACTATCTGCTGAATTGACTTCGCATTCAGGCATAATAAAAAGCAGAAGTTGTCTACTTATCCATGGCACCGATTCGCAATCTCACGGGAGAAGTCTAGTCCCCGATCGGACGACGAGTCGGTGAGCGATGAATTGTGAGGACCGTGAGGAACGAAGATCCTGTAAGGATCATCGATACGTCTCCCTCTTTTCCTCTCTTTCTCTCTCTTTCGCTGTCCGCGGCCTTACGCCCCCTCTTCACCCCCGTTCGTCCTTACGTATAGCGAAATCGACCGCGTGTAAAACCAGTTCTGCGACTCGGGGATGGCAAGAGGATAGAGTACCTTATAGCTCGCGTACTCGCGACTGTTTCACAGCAAAATGGATCATGCCGGTCACGCTCCATTGTATGTTTCGCATACTTCTTCTCTTCATCGTCGTTCTCCTCATTGCATCTTGTATTCGGCGTTTCTTGTACTCGCCGGGACGTCCGACCTGTTTTCTGCGAACCTTGAAATTCTGAAAATACCAAGCGAGTTTTTGTCGCGGATTACGAATGAGGAGAGAGAAGAACGTTTCTTCCTCTTCTTCTTTTTTCAATTTCGGTGCAAATTGATTTTATAATTTTACTAAATTGATGATATATGCGGTTTGTAAAAAGATTCTTTCGCGTCCAAAATATACTTGCTTGAAAGCACTTAAAATTTTCACCGCAGGTAAAATAGAATATTAATTGGATAAATATATCTCGCGATGTGGAAACAGCCGTAGACGCCGCGCTTTACGTTAATAAATTGAATCAGCTTATCCTACGGCAAAAATGGCGGAACACGGTTGAACCGGCTGGAAAGTACGTTCGATTTAATTTCGCGTGCATCACGATTTTAACGTAATTCACAGTTACCCACGCTTATATCGCGGGGTTCAACGCGAACGCGCTCGCCGCGCGCGCGTCGCGACAAGATATCATAATTCTAAGTTCTACGATCCGTACAAGTATATCGGCGCTGCACTTTCGAGATCCTTTCGCGCAGGATTGAGACGGTAGATAAGGGCTCTCACAATGTAAAGCAGCCTCTTCCCTGACGCGATCCGAAGCCCGTAGAAGCGAGTCGGACGATCTCCGCGGATAACCGACGGCCGTCAGTGAAGTAGAAGTACAAGATACTCGCCGTTCAAAATGCAACGAGCTATCGCGGTGGAAGCACGACCACCGCGCGAGTTATTCGCCGCTCGAATGCCACGATGCAATCATTGCTGAAGGAGCACGACCACCGAGCGGTCGTATTAACCGCGCGCGCCGGCCGCGAGTTTGGGAAAAGTTTTATTTCCGTTGCGATATCGAGAGGGGAGAAAGGAGAAGAAGTATGCACCAGTAGTAATCAGTCCAGCTTCGGGATAATTAGCGCAGGAATGTTTGCGTTTTCCGAATTATTCGTATCGTCCTTAAAGAAGAACTCATACCTTGGCAGAAAAACAGAAACGCAGGAGCTAAGCAGAACTCTTACTGGTAGTTAGATGGTAGTCGATAGTTTTTGCTTCTATCAACGCGAGTTCTGATTAGATTCTGCCTTTCTGCTTTCTGCTCTTCTGCCAAAATGTGAATTCTCTCTAGGTGAGAATTTACTCACCTTGGCTTTCTCTTTAAGAAAGGATTCATGCCTTGACAGAAAAACAGAAGCCAACCAGAACTTGCGTTGATAAAAAAGCAAAAACTGTTGTCTGTCACCTGGCTTCTACTTTTCTGTTAAGGTGTGAATTTTCACTTAGAGGAAATTCCCACCTTAGCAGAAAAGTAGGAAGAGAGAAGCCATACTAGTGATAGTCGATAGTTTTTGCTTTTCTACCAAGCTGTGAATTCTCTTTAAGTGAGAATTTACATCTTTCGCAGAAAAGCAGAAACCAATCAGAACTCGCGTTGGTAGTCGACAATTCCTGCTTTTATATCAGCGCGAGTTCTGATTAATTTCTGTTTTTCTATCAAGATATGATTTTTTTCTAAATGAGAATTCACATCTTAGCAGAAAAGCAGGAGCCAATCAGAACTCGCGTTGGTTGCCAAGTGGTAGTCTACATTTGCTGTCTTTTTACCAGCGCGAGTTCTGATTGACTTCTGGTTTTCTGTTTCACTGTGAATTCTGCCTGCCGCAATTCTTTCTCCTGCGCCGCAACTTTGTTCCGAATTGTGTAAGTTCCCGACACTTTGTTTTTTGAAATTTACGTCGAGGTTCCGGGCAATTAAGCGCGTCTGATTCTATTTTTGGGGCACTGAAATTCCGAGTTGACACCGTGCGTCCCTTTCTAACATCGTTTTAAACAAACATCGCGTCGTGTCGGATTCGAGACGCGTCGTTGGCTTATTCTTTCGTAGACGTTGCGGCGACGCGCCGTTTGTTTGCATTACTGCAATAGCTCAGGCTATGACCCAAATATTTTGCTACCATCTTATGGGGTGCGGAGTAATTTACGTTAACTGAAACGTTCACGCGAGCATGGGCCAACCATAAACTCTCGTATTAAATTCTACGGATAGATTGCCTTTAAATTGCTCGAGAGAAGTGAAAGTAAGGGAAGTGAATTACGTCGAGCATTTTGGAAAAATTGGGATTCTCGAACGCATGCGCGTATACAATACACACACACACACACACACACACACATACTATGTGTGTGCAACGATGAAGCGTTAAACACCGACACGTTATTTACTCTGGGAGGAGCACCATCTGCTGCCTAATGGCGATTGTTTTCAAGAGTGTTATTAAGTTTTCGCATATCCGAAGTCACGAGGCGAATCGTACGAAACACGCGATAAACTGTAAATCGTGTGATAATAACTCTCGTCACGCAATCTTCACGATCACGTTATGTCGATATTCCCGCACGACTCCGTGTACATTTTACAAACGCGATAAATCAAGACGCGGCACTACGCTCGTTTTCATGCTTTCTATCTCATCGTTTCCCTATTACGCTCGTGCAGCATACGCCTACCGACAAAGTCGAGTCGGCTAAATGGCATGAAAACGGATTGCCGTAATTCAGGAAGAAAATGCATATCAGATTTAATCATATTCAACCTTTATTTCTTACTCGAGAAGTGTGAGAGCGCCGAGTCCCACGACGGCAAATAAACATCGCGGTGCTGTAACGTGAAATGTAAAGGTAGTGGTATTTGTTGTCGTCCAGACAGATACATTCTCTACAGTGTTGTCAAAACAATACATACTTCTCTGAAAAAGTATGTGAATCCACTCTCTCTGTAGTATATTTTAAAAGTTCTATTTTGACAAAAGGATCACTTTCAATTACTTTAAACTTTCACTACACTGCAAATCCGAGTGTGTTATTCTTAAACGCATAAACATGTAATTAACATAAACATGTAAATAACACTGAAACTTTTTCATACGTCTCTTGTTTAAATCACGTCATTTAACACGTTTATAATGTATAAATTAGAATTTTATACATTTGAGCGTGTTAAATGACGCGATTTGAGACGGAAGAAACGTGTAAAAATAGATTCAGCTAATTACACACTTATGTGTTTAAAAATAATACACTCGGAATGTAACGGCCGTTTTTATTAACATCAATTAAACCTTATTCTGACAAGTAACTCTCACTAAGCAATGGTTGATAAACTTTTTTTTATTCTTTGTTTATCTTTTATGGTTTGATATAGCATCCTAAAAGATTATTATTTACGCAAGGAAATGAGCGCAAAATTATTTTTAATCCTTATACACTTCATTTCAATATTATAAACTATGTCTCTTACAAACAACGCATTTTAGGAAGAAATGTTTCAGTCAAAAGTTATTGTGAGTGAACATTGGGTCGAGTTTCTTGAATCATGCTGTATCATAAAAGATCAGAAAACAAAATTGGCGTGTGTTATTTGGTGAAAGTTACTTGTTAGTTTATACAAACTTAGACAAAGATTTAAATTCAGATTAAGGTTTAATTGACGCTGGTAAATACGGGTGTAAATAGATCTTTTGTTGCTTTTCTGAGAACAAATTAATCACGCGTATCGTTGCTCAATAAAAAGATATTATTTTATTATATACCGTGTGTACATATTGAATAATATCATGTTATATTTTGACCAAGTTCTTGCACCTCTGTCATAAAGGGTCGTTTCCATTCCTTTTAAGATATACTAAAAAAAGCATATAAACAACATATTCCTGGGGCCATATAGCCCCTTAACGATTCAGGCAGATAATTGTATCGCTTTCGTTTATTAGTTGGACGAAAAAAGCAATTTTAGTTCAGGTAATTCAGGGGGATGATTCAGACGAAAAACTCGCTGACGAGAAATAATGCCTCTGTTATTGTGACCGAAAACACTCTGAATATTCTACATTAAAACACGGTTGCGATAACTGAAAGCAACTGATTGAGCAGAGACCTACAGGAATCTTTCTGTCCCTACAGTCAAGTTTTTCATTTGGTTCCTGAGTAACAGAAAATTCAGTTACACTAACGGAGTTGTTTTTTTCGCGCGGGATGGATATCATGGTAAGCTGCGCGTATGAGCCATAAAAACATTATGAAGTCGCGCAAAAATAACACAAAGGGGCCACACACTCGCGGATGGTACGTTTGATCCTTGAGCGTGACGAGGAATGCACTGAAGAAGGTATTCTTAACGATCTGAATTCCTGCGAGCTACTTCGGAGTCAATCGGTATAAGAGCCTTTCAGACGAGAGCCACGGCTCTCTCGTTATAAATTTCCCAGCTAATTATATCTAACGATTCAATAAACATTTTATTGCGTGCATTCCTACGGTGCACTCCCGCAAAGAACTCAATTTATCGCAACGCACCGAACTGATTCGAGGATAAATTGTAGGAGAACGACGGCTTCCGCCATTGTGATTTCTTACAGTTCTCATTAACATTCCTCGAACTCTCGCAATGATTGCGTCGGCGTGTTCCTCTGACGAACGGACAGCGATTTTTCGCTGTAACACCTACAATTTATCTTCCCTGTCTATATGCTGTTACATAAAAAAAACATTCTCGAGCCGCGAATGTGATGATTTATTGCATGACGTCAACAATTCTTGCATGTCGTATCAGAGGATCGCTAGATGAATCGCTCGATTTACGTATTAATGTTCACTTAATGCCTGATAATTTATTAGTCGACGATTTGTCGATCGTTTGGAAAAAGTGCTCGGTATAATCTGCGCACGATGTATGCCGTAGAAATGTTCTAACAGCTCTCATTTCGTTCGTGATTCAATGTAAAAGTAAGTTAATGTATGCACACATGCTGCTATGTGTATTTTTAACGGAGGTTAAATACTTTTTGTGGTTTTGTTTTTCCCATTCATATAATCGTGGTATGTTCAGCAACGGACTCTCGTCAAACGTGGTGTTTGCCAAAAATTTTGGTGTTCTAACGAGGTATTCCGCTCAAAGTCGCTCTCTATTCTTTCTTTTTCGAGCGTGAAGCCGGAACCAGCTATTCCGCGATGAATGTTTAGAGCCATTTAGCGGCCACTAAACACCACGGGTAGCCAACGTCCCGAGCAACCAGCTCCTTTCATCTCACGTTTCTCTCCATTGAACGCCTCGCAGCGGGTCCTTCAGTGAGAGAGAGACGGAGAAAGAGGTTGTAAGGAGGCCTTGCAAGGTTATCTATCTCTTAGCGAGGTCTACAAACTGCTTTCGAGTCTGCCTGTGTGGCCTGTATTTTGACAGCATTATGTCCCGAAGATTGCAAGACAACCAAGTGTTTCAAATAGTATTTATTTCAAGTATATCAATCCGGAAACAGTAGGAAGTAAAAAGAAATATGAAATAGTAAAAAAATATGAAATAGAAAGTAAAAAGGGGTATGAGAGAAGTTAATAAATGAACATTAACATGTAAACAAACATATATGCAAAACAAACTAAGAATCTCCTTTCCTTTTTGTTGGATAAAAACTTGGCTGCAACAACTAAGAACAATTGATTGCGTAGAAATTTCAGGAATTTTTCTGTTCTTACACTGAGGTGAAAAATATTTGAAAAATAAAAAATATTGACTTGATGGATACAAACAGCATATTTACTTAGATTTAAATTCTTTTATTTAAATAAAATAAACAACTATTTTCATGAAAAATTAAGGTTTTAAAAGAATGTACATTTCTATAATTACAAAATATCTGATATTAATATTAATAAATATGTTGTTAGCACCCATAAATAAATATCTTTTTACTTTTTAGATATTTTTTCCCTCACATACACATACACATCTAACTGAGCTTTTCATCTAGTTTTCATTCTTTCAACGCAACATTCAGCCACACTAACAGAATTATATTTTCCATGTATTAGGACCTTAACTTAGTTTCCGCCCAAAAAATACTGAGAAAAAGCATTTATTGTAAAAAATTTATTTAAATTATTTCAATGAAAGTATTTTCCATCACTTTCTACAACTTTTTGCCATCTTTCTGGCAACTGGGCGATACCATCTCGATAAAACGATGTTTGTTTCGAAGCAATCCATTCGTCCACCCATTCTCGCACTTCTTCAACATTTCGGAAGCGTG
>NW_022639556.1:1211675-1214499 GCF_010583005.1 Odontomachus brunneus | reverse complement strand
AGTGCAAAAGCACATGTCGAAAAAACACTTTATCGCGTTCCATTTTTCACAAAGCAAAAGAAATTGTTGTTTAGGAAAATAATTGTGTATGCTGACTGAATGTTATCGAGAAATGTCGAAATTAATCACAAACTACCTGTTTCGTTAGTAATGACTACTAGAACTGTTTGCATTGCCATCTAACATTTGCGGGCGGAAACTAAGTTAAGGTCCTAATAGTTTTCGATAATTTCTATTAAAAAAAATTGGACGCACGGTTTGTTAGGAACAATAGTTTCTATAGCGTTATATTTCGAGATTCCTTATTGGATTCTTTTTCGAATTATGGTCAGTGCAGAGTAGATCCGAGATTTCGACTGAGGAACACTCGCGGAAGTTTTCGGCGAAGAGGTGGGCGCGATTTCCACATGACAAAACCGTTTCCTCGCTCGTCTTCGCGGCCTGGCGTGCGCACGTTGGCACGTTAATTCCGACGGTAACGGGGCAGCGGTCGCGTCGCGAGCGTAACGCTTTGTAATTACCGGCCGTCATTATCTTGCTACTCGACTTGACGCGATGATTACGGTGCAGCGGATAGAAGCAAATCGAGAGTGTTCGCCACGGTGCGTGGCCGCCGAACACCCCGAAGCGAGTGCGAAGGTATCGCAGGGCCAGGGCCCCGTTTAACGGCCCGACGCGGGGCCCTTCTCGCGGAATTATCAGCTTGGCGAATTGAATTTTCGCCGGCGGCGATTCAAGTTGCGCCCGCCGATATTTGTCGCGAGGCACGTGACGTTCTAATATCGTCGGCTGGGCGTTTGACATTCCTAGCTGGCCAAAGTCTTTCGACATTGGCTACCTTGCACGCCGCCGACGCGACGTGTCGTTGCATCACGTAATAGCGTGATGCCGGCGGTGCCGCTACGGTAACGCGTCGCGCACACGTGAAAATTATTTCACTGTCGACGACGCTATTACGTTGGCGGCGCTCTCCCGCCTGAGAAGGCTCGCTTGTTTCCCCCCGACTCCGAGGTCAGCACGTATCGCCAGTCCCATCCGTATCGACGCCATAAATTATTTATATTAGGAAACGTGTCGATAACCGTGCCAGTGGCGAGGCCAATGGCGATAGCATGCCGAAAAGAGCCATGACGGACGCGGTTATTAGCGATAACTTAGATAATGGTAACGATTATACGTTCTTTTGTGCGGAGCTGCCGCAATGGGTATTGTGAAAGTTTTCGTTAGAAAGAACGACGATGGGTAAAACGGACCGATTGTAATCGAATAAGTGTAGGGCAGACCGGGGTTGTATGGCTTCAGAAGTATGTTGCTAATGTGCTTTTTTTTAACATTCATCTTGAGAGGAATAGTGAGTATAAAATCGTGAAATGGTCTTTTTAGAACGTAAATACTTTTCCCTGAGTTTCATTAATATTACACTTAACATATAAAATTGAATACAATATATAGACGTTTTTGGTTTGCTGATTATGAACATGAAGTCAAATGTGTAAAATTATTTGTATAAATAATAAAATGTTTAAACAAAACATGTAAAAAGTTGAACAAAATTATTTATACAAATAATTTCTCGGTTTGGCCAAGATTCGAACCATTTTTGACTAATTTAGCACAGATTTGAAATATTTCGGTTGGAATCTCGGCTAAAGAAATTTAGAATGGTTCGTGGAATATATACATTTAATTAGTTTTAATGCGAGTCGGGCGCGCCAAGTGTTTTTGAGTCTCAAGGAGTATAACATTGGACTACTTGCTTTACTAGCAACGCGTTGGACGCATCGACATGCATTACACATTTACTTTTTTGAATATTCTTGTGTAGTATTCTTTTGTAGTACAATTTTTTTTTCTATGTAATTCTATTTTAAAAATAGAACATACTACGTATGTAACTTTTTTTATTTCCAGTTGATAATTTGGAGATATTATTATTTTTTTAAATAATTGAATACATCTTTAATTTTAGTACTTTTACATTTGGCACAATTTTTTAGATTACCTCTAGAATTTTATTGCATGCTTCAGTTTATTGGTAAATTAATTGTATTGAATAAAATCAGCGTGTTTTGCGATTTCTATTAATAGATTTCTATTAATAGTGATATAAACAAAGTGCACGCGTCGTTACGTTCGGTCGATTTAGTCAAGGTTTAATTTAACATCGAATCGCGTCGAGTCGGTTTCCTGTTCCGAGCGGTTAAAAATCCTCAGGCGGACTGGATTAAACCCATCATTATCGATGACGATATCTCCTCCTCACGTGCTGAGGAAATAGTCGCGAGGTAGGAGGAGAAGAAGTAACTGTCCCTTTCGACAAAATCTCCGCGCGCTCTTGGAACTGGTTTCGAGTCCGGGACAGCTAATTGGAATTAAATGCTGTCCCTCCCGCCCGCCCCCGCGTTTATAAACGATCGAATGACAAATGCCGTGATAGCGACAGTAATTAGGTATACACGGTACCTCCATTCCCGGTGCAGAGAGGAGGCCTTCCTCTCGACACCTCGCCGCCGTGATCTTCTCTTCCTTTCGCCGGACGATCATGCCGGGCACGATTGTATTTCAAGCAGACTTTGAAGTGCGAGTGAACTTCCATGTATGTATGTATGCGTGCGTGCGATCACGTAAGTTTCCGTGTCGATAGAGGCACATCGACGCGGACTGATCACATTAGCCAGATAAGTACGTCGTGTTGCAGCAATGCCAAGCGTGCAATTTGACGAATTCTGACGTGAAAGATAGCGCGCGAGTGATATTTACGAGGAATATAAATTTATTATGAGAAACGCATGACACAACGTCGATAATGTTGTTAATAACGTTG
>NW_022639556.1:1134355-1211665 GCF_010583005.1 Odontomachus brunneus | reverse complement strand
GTGAACGCGCAGCCGAGGCGAACGCGCCTGAGGGCACACCTGTGGCCATGTAGAGCCACGCTGTCTGGAAGTCTCGGTCGCCCATGCTCGTTTCGGCGTGGGCCCCCCTTTGCCGACGCTCACCCGAAAAAAGGACCGAGAGATAGGTGAGATAGGCCAGAGAGAAACCCGAAAGAGCGGCTCGAAAGAGAGCTGAGGGTTTATTAATATTGTGGGATCGCTCCATCACGCATAGTAAAGTGTGCGCGTGTGTTTCTCTCTCTTTCTTTTTTTCTTTCTTTCTAAGCGAGAGTGGCATATTTTATATCACTCTGAAAGACGTCGGGTGTTGACTCGCTTCCACTGACAAATAATACCTGCATCATCGTTCGAGTTAACCACCTCCGCGCGGCCGAGAATGAGATTTGGGCCGCTTCTGTCATCGCAAAGCGACGAATCGTGGATACGGTTTTTAAGTATAAATCTTGTACAAATAAAGCATACGAATATTTGAGACGCAAATCGAGTCTGACGAATGTAAAGACGACGAGGGTAAATAAGAACGGAAGATTAATTGGATTTTGAATTATAAAGGGTCGGGCTTGATTACGTTTGTCTTGACTTATCTCTCCTCGGTAAAAAGTTGCAAGATACAAACAGCTACGCGAGATTAATAAATCGAGAAGCAAAATGCGAAGATTGGAAGAAGGACTAATTATGTAGGGTATTGTAGAGACAATAAGTTTCATTCAAAAGCGAGGTGTAGGCCATTATCCAGTGACACGTTTATCTTCTGTTTTAGATTTGTATTGTTTTAGATACGAAGAGGAAAACAAATATATTTTACATACAAACGCAAAAGAAAGTATTTGGGAATTTCATCATAACTGACTTTGAATATTTCACGAGAGTAACATCCCAGATAGAGACAGGTATACTACATGAACTTGGTGGCAACTTTACTGGCAAATTTGCAAAAGTTGTATCTCTTATAATCTTAAAGTGAATTCATATGGCATTCATGTTTATCACATTATTATTATCTAGAAGAATAATAGATTCACCTATAATCGCTTTAACATGGAGAAATTTTTTGGAAATTTTTTTTAGTTATTTATAATCTTTAAGGTTACTCTAGAATGCATCTCTTTAATTTCATTAGGTATCTTACTGTCGTCTTTTTAAAATGTAGTAATTTTAGCCCATAGGCTGCAAGACAGTTGCATAAAATATGTTTTGCTGTTTCTGACTTTTCTCTACAGAGTCGACACAGTGAATGAATATCTCTCGCTTAATTTTTGTTCTTTTAGGCTGATCAAGCTAATTTGGATGCTTATGATCTGGGAGAGATTTCCAATGTTCCATTTAACCACGACTCACGTCATAATGTCATAATAATTCTGAAAGTCCATCTCGATCGCTTTCATTTTACAGTTTTAAGTGTAAATTTCATAAAGCAAAGTTTTTGTGTTCCTTCACTATATCTTTATTATTAAAGTTAGTTTTAGTTATCCCCTTAATTTCTGATATTTTGTTTAAATGAGCAAGATGCGAGTTCCGACAGACACACGGTGTTTTCTCCATCGTCAGTAAAATCGCGGATTGTACCGCTCAGCCCCACTCTCGTATCTTTCACAGGTTCACAGGTTCTTGACTGTTATGCGATTCACCCTTAGGTTCTATTCGCGTCCCTTCATATGTACGAGCTTTATCACGAGCTTTATTACCTTAGTCAGGGCTTAGGGTGCTCCGCTACCGGAGCACTAGAAATTTTCCGGAATAAACACCGGCGTTCGACAGAGAGCGATATCGTCGACTTTGTCGTCGGGCACACACACGTGGGTAGTACACAGAAACACGTACTTTCGCAGTAGTACGCACAGATCGCGCATGAATCGACTGCGCGAGTGCGCAGGTCGATTTGAGGAAAATAAATCTGCTCGGAGATAAACGAGAAAAAGCATCTCGATCGTTGGCGAACGTCCCCCGGCAGAGTCGAGTGCGCAGAGACACCCGCCGTCTTCACCGAGGACGACGTGTATCCTGCGCGTTTTTGCGTTTTTACTCGGTTAGCTCGCGTTATTGCTCCGCAAACGCCCTATTAACTCGCTGATTCGCGGCTACGCTACCGGCTCTGCTTCCCTTCTCGTCCGTGTGAGATCGAGAGAGCGCCGCCGCCGCCGCCGCCTCCGCTCGGCTCTCCCGGTCTCTGTGTCGCGTATCGCCAAGTACGTCGCTGCTCGTAGAGCAGCCGCACCGCGAAAGGTCAGGATAGGTAGGTAGGACATCGAAGCGTACACGGAGGCGGGAGCACGAGAGCCGCTCCGCGGTTTGGTTGGCTGAATGCGAGTCGTGCCAAATGTCGGAAGAAAGGCGGCGCGCGCTCGAACGCGGTTGGGTTGTCCGAGGGCGCGACGCGACGCCGCGCCGTAAAGTCGACAATGTTGCTCGCGTCCGATTGTTATCGCGCGCGCGCGCGCGCGGCCTTCCACCCTGAGGAGCGTGGAGCGTGTTTGGGGCTTCACGGTGGAATCGTTCTCGCCCTTACTCGCGCGCTCCCCCGGCGCGCGACGGCCGCAGAAGGGCCGGGGTTGAAACGATTACGCCCTACACATGTTCGGGGTTAATGGTACGCGAATATTACATTCGCATTTGAAACACTCCCGACAATAAGGATAGAGAGAGAGAGAGAGAGAGAGAGAGAGAGAGAGAGAGAGAGAGAGAGAGCGGCGTTTCTTCGGATAAATTTTATAGAATTTCAAGGAATTTATCTATTGGAATAGTTCAAATAGACCAACTTTTGATGTAACAATTACGATTATTTGGCTTTTCTCTAGTATTTATCAATGAATTTGTTGCTTTTCAAGTAGTTGGATTGTTTGGCACAAAATAGTTTCACATATTATTATTTTACATATCATTTGTTTCATTAAATTAAACTATGTTATTCATAAAAACACTATTATTTAAAGAAAATAATATTTAATTTTTAATTATAAATAATATATTACTCTCTCGAGATTGTATTTTAAATTTTGTTTCACACACACACACATTCAATTAAATCATGTTATTTGATTGGAAAAGAAAATTATGATTTTTTAGTTTTTGTTTACCAATAGTTAGATCATACATTTTTCTACGTAAAACAATCCAAGCTTTATCGACGCCTAATATGAATTAAAAACAGTTTTAATTTTCTACCAGTTTGCTATTTCAGCTTTTTTTAATTGCGGCTTTTTTGTCAATTTTTTGACGTTGTCAAAAAATATCCTTAAAGAAAAAAAAAATTGTTTGACTTCTTGAACGATAGCGAAGAACCTCTGTGCTATCTATACGTTTGAAATCATGTATCAAAATTTTATCTTTATTTTTCTCGAGACGTATTTTATATAGGTAGAATTATTTTTGAATAATTGTAGCTAAATAGAGATATAAATAGTAAACTAACTAAATCCAAAGAAGTCGTTCTGTCTTTGTAGCAATGTATGATAACGTTGCTTGTAACAAATTGTAACTTAATAAATTTGTAATTAAACATTTTTGTTTATACTATCACACTGAGAAAGAAATATTTGAAAATTTATTTCTGGGATATAAAGGTTATTTCTGCGAAATAAGAGTTACTTCTGCGAATAAATTTTATTATCTCACATAAATAAATAAATAAATTTTCAGTTATTTTTCTCACAGTGTATTATAAAAAGATTCACTGTTAGATTAGAATTGGATTTCTAATTGCACAATAAATTTACAACGCACCGCTGCTATCGATGTGTTGATTGATAAAATTAGGAGACAAGGAACCCGTGAGTCCCTCTTCCCCCTCCTCGTGTCAGGTCGGCGACGGTAGAAGGAATGCGTGCACCTGACCGGTTGTACCTTGCATTACTCAACTAAATGTACACAAACGTTTAACGAGTGTTAAGCCCATAAAGGTGTTGCTGACACTACAAGCTTGACGCCTCCGCTTCTTCGAGATATGCCGTTACTTTCTCGGGGTGGGGTGGACTGTCTGAAGTAGAAAACAGTTTTGCTACGCGAGCACCTTGAAAAGAAACGAAGCATTCCAGCGTGGAGCGCATTGTTTCTATATTTTTATCGTATCAAGGATATTCTTTTTGCGAGCAGGAGTAGAAAGGAAACGAGATATTTCGTAGTCGACGACTGAAACGTTAATCGAGTGTTATCGACATTGAGGAGCAGCTTCTTTCCTCGCGTTTAAATCAGCTGGAATGTTTAAATTCCGATTCTATGCCATGCGATGACTCGTGCTCGCCGTCTGGCAAGGAATTAGCATGACATTAGGCGTTAGCCTGCGATTCACGAACGCATACATCCGAGGGAACAATGCGCGTGCATGTCAGTCCACTCAATCTTTGAATTCTAAGGAGAGTGCGCGGCCTTGTTTGCGTATTTTACGAGTTATCGTGTCTAGACGTTTCGCCATCGAAGACGTCGATAGATTCCGTATTTGCGACCGATTATTGTTCCGTTTATTATTATTTAATTTTCGTCAATATTATTGCTCGTCAATTATTACTTCATCAATATTATTGTTTGCGTCAATTATTATAGAATTATTCCATGGTAGCTACGCGACGTCAGGAACGACCACGATGCGTTTTCGTTTGGATTAGACATTTCCACAAGAAGCCATAAAACAGTTTGTGCGATTAAAATTGTACAATTATCGGAGACTAGGGTTGTATGCCCCTAGGAGTATGTTACTTATATGCTTTTTCTTTAGTATTTATCATAGCGAGTATAAAATCGCGAAATAGTTCTTTTAGAATATAAATACTTTTCTTTTAATAAAATTGGAATAATATTATAGTTAAGAAATAGAAAAAAACTTGAATAACAAAGCAAATTTTGGAACTTCTCGAAATTTCTATTAATATTCTCCATTGTGACTGAATAAAATTAAGCGATATGTTATTAATAAGTGAAATTCTTTGCAAGTGTATACACTGTTTTTAGTAATAAATGTAATTTTCATTTAAAATAGAGCGAACGAGTAAAATTGGTCCATATGTAAGGACCCGTAGAAGGATCTCTCGCGAAGACTCTGGAATTACTGATCAGGATACATATTTTATACGTGAAATTCTTTACCCTGCACTTCTTAGCAACTGAACCCGGTACCGGGACAATATGACTATGTTCGTATCTTAGTTATTACAAAACAAAATATACGGTTAATGGGGTTGGGGCCGGCATTAATACACAGAAGAAGGTTGCTTCTATCATGTTTATACAGTCAGTCATGACAATTAGTTGCTTGAGAAGTTCGAGATTCTAAAATATAGGGCATCCCCGCGATTTTCTTACGAAGCTTAAACTGTTTGCGGAGGAATTCTTGCGAACTTGTGGGTGAAGAAGCGAATTCTCTGCCGAGATCAAACTCAAGACTTGTGCCACATTTGTATGACATTTCTACACGCAACTTCTGCGGTTTTTCATGGCTATCGTTTGACTTTTCGTGTTGTCTCTCTCTTTCTCTCCTTTTTTTAATGAACGTTACGCCTGCCGTTGCTGTTCTGGGAACGATGTCAATAGATCAAGACGAGGGAAATGGTTCACGTCCGCAATTGCACGTATAGCCGAACAGCTGCGGAGGTTAATAGGCTGGTCATCGTGTGACTCGCATACTTGGTCGAAACCTACATGTTTAACGAGCCACCGGTTCACACGCGTTACGGCTCGGCGCCTTGGCTCTGGCAAGCTTTCATAGAACGTGCGGAAATTTGTTGAACGCGATTTTTCGGGGCGTCTTGAACGCGCGCACCCTGCTCTCTCGGCGTCCTCGAAGTGGGCTCGTAGAATCAACAGTTGGCCGGCAGCTTATCAGAATGCGCTAGAACCGAGCAAGGCGGAATAACTTAACATAAATTACACGCGAGATAACGGTCGCGATAACGATTAATTACGGATTAGTCTGATGGACGGACAGGTCGCTGTAGAATAAGTTCGATAGTCATGTTTCAAATTCGACACGGCAAGCAACGCTCGCGCGCGCACATATGTGTGTGTGTGTGTGCACGTGTGGGCGGTTCTAATTGACCGCGCGAATGTTACATAAAATATCACGGCGAGGGAGGTGGTTAGACCCCCGGGAGCAAGGTCCCACAATTACGATCACCATCTATGCACATGCACGGCATGCAACGCATTGATGCGAGTGTCGAGCGCTGCGTGGCAGTCCGAACGACCGCAATTAACCTTACGTAACTCGGCCTTTCCCGGTGGGTCCTCCTACTCCTTACCCCTCCGTGGCTCTAAAGATAAATTGCGTGTAATGCGTCGATGCATAGACGCAGCCATGCGCGAGCCGCGGCGTCGCTTAACCCTTCGCGCCCCTTCGCGCACATTGTATCGCGTCCGAATGAATTGACGCATACGGAACGGACGATTTTATCACTTGTAATCTCGAGCTCTCGCTTCGTTATGTCTGATACGTGCCGATACATTCGTCGACATAGTTTTTCCAAAGTTCGAGCATTTCCATGGAATTAAGGTAGTTGTATTATAAACCAATTTTTAAGGATTTTTTAGAAATTCTAACAGTATATTTATTAATTGGGATACAATTGATACGTAGGGGAGACCTAGATGCTCTATATTTTAGAATTTTGAACTTACAACTTTTCAGGCAACTAAAAGTTGTTACTGACCGATCAAACATGATAGGTGTAACCTTCCTCTATGTATTGATGACCGCCACGACCCTATTAGCCGTATATTTTTTGTAATAATCAAAATACGAACATGTAGCAACATAACCATCTTGCCTTGATACCGAGTTCAGTTGCCTAATAGCGTAGAGTAAAAGAAGGCCACGTAAAATATATATTCTAATTAGTAGTTCCAGAATCTCCACGAGAGGTTCCACAGTTTTCCTGGCAATCCTTAATTATGACCAACTTTATTTCGCCCACCCACATGCTCTATTTCAATCATTTTATAACTGAAAATTGCATTTTGTTATCATAAATGCATGTATTATACATTTGAAAGAAGTTTCATGCTAGCTAATAACACATCGCTTAATTTTTTCAGTCATGATGGAGAATATTAATACAAAATTTCAAGAGGCTCGAAAATTTACTTTGTTATTACCAAATCAGTTTTCCTTATTTCTTAACTGTAATATTATTCCGATTTTAGTGGAACTTAAAGAAAAGTATTTATGTTCTAATAGGACTATTTTGTGACTTTGAACACTGTCTTTCTTCTCAAGATAAATATTTTAAGATAATTGCCTGAAAAAGGCAAAGATGCCAACATATCTCTAAGGCTATCTAAATCCGGTTTCTTATCATAAAAACTGTGGCTATTTTATATCTGTATAACTAGGTATAAACAACAGTAATTTAATTTTTATGTAATATATATTAACTATTTTTTTCGATGTGTTGATTTTACTCCGAAAGCCAATGTCGAGAGGACACGGAAAATTGAACGTAAAATGCACTTTATGATCTTTTTGTCTACTGATTTAATCTAATCTACCCGTTGATAACGAAGTCGTAGTAATGACTTCGTTTTGATTATGAAACAATCTTGGGGAAATAAATTAACTTTTGTAATTTATTTCCCGTTTTACCTTAATATTATATTTTCGGCATTGTATGTTAATGTATATCCTCTGAATTTTAACAATTAAACTTTCACCTTTGTGAAAATTAAATCTTCGTCATTACTGGCTTCTGAATTATTGAAGTGTGACTCGATCGTGCGGCTTTCAGCGCAGTTACGTAATAACGATTTTTATAATTGTCCTCATTGCTGTTTTCACTATCGCGCATCGGGATGTTTGCGAGAAGACTCGTCAAATCGCCGATCATCTTCGCCCACGCGCGGCGCGAGATCGTACCGCGTGTAAACGGCGACGGGAGCAAAGATCCCGCGGAAGGTAAGAGGTGGATGCACGAGAGAGAGAGAGAGAGAGAGAGAGAGGGAGAGAAAGAGCGTGATAATAACGCGTCGTCGTAAAAAGAGGCGAAAACAGCTTTAAAGCTTCGTTCCGCGTAGCAAATATGTCGTGTGCGGGAACGCTCTCGGCGCCCTTATCGGTCGGATTTACGATTTCGATTAGCATGAGAAGCCGTCGTGTCCGACACCACCTTCCTGGTGGCGTGAAGAGACACTAAAAACAATTATCGCCGACGTATCGCACCTCGGGAAGAGCGGACGTCGACGGAGCAAAAATCTCGCGAATTGAGTTACGGCCGCCCACACACGCGGAAATGTTCGGATATCGCCGGTGTCTAAGTGGCAGGTCAATACGCGCGAGATTGTACGTGGCTTAATGTCCACTTACGTAAGAGTACTTCGATTTCGGTGTACAATGCACATGATTCATATGAAAGTAATGTCGGAATGTATCCTCGTGTATAACACGAGCAAGTTTTTTAATTTTGCACTTTTTTTCCAATATATCTGCGAAAATCGGGGCTAGATAACACGCTTTTTTTTCAAAATTGTGAAGCTACAATTTCTTAGATAATTAATTGGGATTGATTGTAAAAACAAGAAAGAGACAACTTTGATGATGGCACAGTTTTTAAAATTGCTAAATTACAACTTTTTAAACAATTAATTGGAATTGATTGTATAAACAAGAGAGAAACAACCTTCCTTCATGTTCTTGTGCCCAAAATGATCCTGTAAACCATAATGAATGCATTGTTCCGGGTAAAGTTGACTAGTAACTCAGGGTAAGAAGGCCACGTAAAAAACATGGATCCTGATTAATAGTTCTCGGATTTCCGCGAGAAGTCTCCACAGACCTGTCGACCCTTAAACAGTGGTCGACATTATCTTGTCTGTCTATACGTCCGATTTTAATCAACTCACAAATGAAAATTGCTTTTATTATCAGAAACAGCGTCATATACTTACAGGAAATTTTATCCTAACTGATGTAACCCGTCACTTAAGTTTATTCATTCACAAGGGAAAATATTAATACTAAATTTCTCGAGACGCTTGAAAGTGTACTTGGCTGCTCTTAAACCAGTTTCTTTATTTTTTAATTGTTGTTCTGTAACTGAAATGTATAAATGTTATTCCGACTTTAATGAAACTTAGGCCCGTATTCTGAGTTCTCTTTTAACGATAAATGAGTTTCTAAAGTGACTCATAGCCAATCAGAAGGTTTATAAGCCACTTTTAGAAGCTCATTTATCGTTAAAAAAGAACTCAGAATACGGATTTTAGAGAAAAGAACTCACATTTTAAAAGTACCTATTGCGATACATAAATTAAACACAAAACATGCTTCTCTTGGACCAACTAGATCCGGTCTCTCCTATATTCAATTTTATAAATATATTTTGATCGCTTGTATTGAGATGAAATTTTTGTAGAATTCTGTCACATACGCGCCGTGCTATATGTTGGGTGATACACTAACAAGTAAACTTACTAAAGGTTACACTCCAATTTCTTTCTAATTTGGCACAAATGTGGAAGTATAAAAAATATTTAGATCATATTTTTTCATTTTGGCCCACTTTGAGTTTCGGGAGCAATTTATAGCTTTTTAATGTTTTTACTCTTATTATCAAGTGCAACAAAAATGCATAAGAAATAAAATTGAATACAAAATATAGGCGTTTTTGATTTGCTGATTATGAATATAAAGTCAAATATATAAAATTATTTATGTAAATAATAAAATGTTTAAACAAAACATATAAAAAGTTGAAAAAATTATTTATACAAATAATTTCTCGGTTTGGCTGAGATTCGAACCATTTTTGATTAATTTAGCACAGATTTGAAATGTTTTGGTTGGAATCTTGACTAAAGAAATTTAGAATAATTTGTGTCTCAGCTATGCCGATTTTGTTAAAATTATTTAACTATATCTTGTATTCAATTTTATTTCTTATGCATTTTTGTTGTACTTGTTGATGATAAGAATAAGAACATTAAAAAACTATAAATTGCCCATAAAACTCAAAGTGAGCCAAAATGAAAAAATGTGACCTAAATATTTTTTGTACTTTTATATTTGTGCCAAATTAGAAAGAAATCGGAGTGTACTTTTTGGGTAGATTTACTTGTAAGTTCCTAACGTGCGTAAATGGTACAAATTTTAACGCAGAAATTATCTTGAATTTTATATTGCATGTATAAAACTTGGACATTTCAATATTTTACGTGTGAAAACGTTGGTAGTTAATACACGTTGCAATGTCGATCTCCAATCCGTTCCGTCTGTGTTCCTGCGAGCCACCCAGGTGTGAACGCGCCCAGGAGCAAAAGGATTGCGAAGTAAATTACCGGCAATAATTCCCAGCTGATAAGAACGACGCGTGTCTCTCTTTCTCTCTTTCACTGTGTGTGTTTCTCCTTTTCTCTTGCGGCTAGCGCGCAGTTTAATTCAGTTTAACCAACTGGCCGTGTCCGCCTCTCGCAGAATGGCATTCGATTAGGGTGAGGTATCGGTACCGGGAGGCATCGGTATCGTAGTTATTTACGAGGCATTCCGACAGCCCTCACCTACCTATCGCGAGCCACAAATTCTCACGTCCTACAGGCGAGTTCCGCGACTGAGAATCTGAAATTTCGTCGTTTGCCGTCTCCCGGGAGTTAAAAGGCGATAAATGAGACTCAAGGGAAGGATCGCGTATTGTTCACGGATCTCTCTTTGGAGAACTTTCAAACTGTTCCTTTCGCAAGATCCCGGTCGTTAATCTCATTGAAACATCTGGTATTTGAATTTTACGCGATTCTGACTCTTCAACCGCGAAGCCAAACAACTAGGTAGACAAAACGAAAAGTAGATGGGAGAAAAAGAGATGTTTGGTGTATCTTAGGACATGTGTTTCTTTTCGTTGAGATTGCGTGACATTCTCATGACACTTGAGATTACTCACTGTTGGTTCGCTCGTTTTCGACACAATGTGAGGTTGCGATAATTCGTTAGCGCCTCGGCACCTTTGGTGTCCTGGGAAGAAGATCTCGATGTTCACAGGCGCTAATTGCGAATTCACGCGGGACTTACACGCGGCTGTTCTCCGTAGTGTACACGGCGCTTAAGGTGCGACACACACAGACACTTCATCGTTCACCTGTGAAATCACCTGACGTATTGGCTGCCGGCCACGATTAGACATCCGGTGATTTTCTAATATTACGTGTGCGCGGGCAGGCGACTCGTGTTCTCGTGCATGACTTCATTGTTGCCGAGTTCAACGATTGTAACGGCCGCGGCCGTATTGTATTCTTCGGGGCCGGGCTGTGCGATGCAATCGATTCGCAATCTTGCGATCGCCCGCGCGTAGATCTATTGATATATGCACGCGACGAGTCACGGACATCGCGCTGAGATCGGCACGATCGACAGATTTAATTACGCCAATACGATACGACTCGTTGAACGCGTTGCGTAACTTGCGTTAAAGAGCGCGCGCGCGCGCGACGCCGCTTTTATTTTCCTTCTGTTTATTCACGAAGTGAGCCTACGTGAAAGAATGCTCGTGGAGAGATTGGTTAACTTTGAGCAACGTTTTTATCGAGAGAGAAATGCCACTTCGTGGCGTGCGTGGAGAAAATATTGCGGCAAAAATTAGAACAAAATTTTTGCAATCTTGGTCCATGTCGAGTTATGATCGAAATTACTATGTATTTGTTTGATAACATTACGCACGTTTGACTCTTTGCTACAAAATTATTACTTTCATTTAATTACTTCAATTTTTTTATATCGTACAAGTAAATCGTACAAGTAAATTTATTATTTCTTCAATAATTTATACTGCAGTATAGTAATTTATATTGCAGTGTAGTTGAATTTTACGAGAAACATTGTAGAAAGAAGTTTAAATTTAACATTGTTGAAGTTTAATTAAACATTGTAGAAAAAAGTTTTAATTTTAACATAACTTTTATTACAATATTTTCTCCGTGCATATTGCGTCTTAAAAGAGGACTTATTTCAGAATTATTTAACATTCGATCATCTTAATATTTTACTTTCGATCTTTAACTTTTGTTAGCAAAATCTATTAAAATTGTCTAATATGGGGAGGTTTTTTGTAAGAGCTTATAACATTATCCATAATACTATATTTGATTTGGTGAAGGATGTACAATATTTTATGAAGATACATCTATAAAATTATCCTCTTAAACACTCGGAGAGTTCATTTCATGTGCGTTACTTATATGTTAGGAATTGAAATATCCTATTAAAAAAACATTTGCTATGTTTCTAGCAAAATCTGCTACGTTTCTAGCGAAATTTACTATATTCCTTAACAAGACAGACCTTACTGACAATCTGTCCTAAATTATTAAGAATGTAATGAAATTAAAAAGAATTTATATGAAAGAGAAAACTGTAATATTCTCTCCGTGTACTATATTTTCTCCGTGTATATGATCGTAAGTCATCTTGAAATTATCGCGGAAAAATTGGCGGAAGATCTCACGAGATAAGATAAATTATATTTTTCATAGCGTGCGCGTGCGTGTGTGAACAGTTAATAACGTTGTCTCGAAATTAATGCATCATGGTAACTCAGCTGTAAGATATAATCGATCGCACCAGAGATTTTTCCCAGCAGTGATAGAAATCGATAGAGTGTTTTACGTAACAGATTACGAGGATCGTTTTGCAATAATAATAAAACTCGATAGAGCCGTATTAGACTAATAGATAAGATCGCGTTACCCCCCGACGCGCATTTTTCCATGCACGTGAGTATAGATACGCATTACGATAAAGTCATATACGGTAGTCGAGAGCGAGTACAAAATGTAATGTTAATTATTATTAGCGAGATCGCCGGAGCGTAAAAGCTACGCTCGTATTTTAGTTTCACTATCGCGCTTGTCTCGATGCCATTAGCGTAAAGTCTCGGGCAGAAATATCAATCCGTGGCCGCGCCGCGCCGCGCCGCGTTTCCGCCACAGCTTAACGAAATGAGAGAAATTATTCCGCTAGACTGCGCTTTATAGTTACTTCGCGCTCCTTTTGTCACTTTGCATCGAAGGAATCACTTCATCCGCTTTAGAATACTAGAGTATTTACTTTTGCGGTGAATAGATATTTCCGACACCTTAATAGAGGAGGCATTCATGTCCGACGTGTTTCCGCATTAATTTAAAGTTGAAAAATCTTGAAAACATTTATGTAACTTCTCCCAAGTAATAGATTATAGAATAATAAAAAAAAACACAAAATAATGTACACACTGTATATGATTTTTCAATTGTTTTTTTTAACAAGAATCTGTGAAAGAAATTACTTTGCTCAAAAAATTATAACTCGTATAATTTTGCTTTAAAAAAGAAATAGATTTAGGGCTTTATATTTATATTAATAAAAAAGGAAATAGTTTATTATAGTATCTTGAAAAAAAATTGAATTTTTCGGCAGATAAACATTGTATATTTTTGAATAAGAAAATGCAAGACTAATATAAAAAAAAAATTTTTACGTACTATACAAAAATAAAGAAAATATACACAGAGAAAGATCATTCTATTGAGAAAAAAAGCGATTACTCAGTTTATTTTCCTTTTTTTAAGTAATAGTTGTATTCACAAAGAATATCTTCTTGATAACTTCTTAAAATATACTGGATGATTAATTTTAGAGAAGCTCACTGTAATATGTTCAAAGAAGAATTTACTTTTTTTATAAGAATATTATAAAATATTATAAAATTTTGTCGAAGAAATAGTTCGTTATTTCGTTTCTATGCAGTAAGTAAATCGAAATTTTAATTTAATATCCTTAATGCCAAATCTACTAGAATTTAGAATGTATTAAAGTAGAATTGAGAATAAATTTAATGCTTATGATGAACTTGTTTTACTAATATATAAACTTATAAAATATTTAAAATTCGTAACATTTACTTGAATGCAGTATGTATTTTTCTGCGATAAATAAGGAACACAAGAAATCGGGAAAGAAACATATATATGCAAAAACTTTTTTAAACATTTCTGCCCAATTTAATAACCTTGTCAAAAATATCGTTTTGGTTAGTTAAATGTATTAAAATGACTTGAAAAATTATTGAAATATAAAGACGCAGATTTTCACTTAAAAAGTATGCGTTAAGTGAATAGGAAGATTACTCGTGTCTAGGATTGATTTGCTCCAGTTGCTATTCAAACGATAACTGACGAATTTTGCTGTTATTGAGTCTCAAAAGTGCCGTTGCTAATTTTTCTTTTAGAATACACATGAAGTTTTAGAAATTTCGGTATTAGCAGAAATGTAAAGTTGTTAAAAGTTATTAAAAGCCTGGATACAAATAATTCCTTAATTTACTTTACTATACTGATCTATGAAAACTCAGAAAGATTAGAGAAATACACACCCATAAAATTTAATATACCATCTGTTCTGCACGTGTTGTGTAATTTTTTTTTTTCACGAATAATGAAACGTTGAAGCTCACATTAATCGTACTGATCGTGTTTCATCGCGAAATCTAATTTTCTGTTCGTGAGTTAATGGCCGATACCGTATAATAACGTTCACGAGAGAACCAACGCACACGCGAGGCACGAGAGAATACCGTACCGGTACCACATAACGATACCGTACACCGATACCGTGTAACGTCCACGAAAGGACCCATTATGGTAACTTTTCCCTAAGAGTGAAAACGTGAAAAGTGAAAAATTTTACGTGAACTCGACTTCAGCAATTGTGTAACTTCTCGAGCAATGGAGATGTGAAAATTCTTATACGAACCAATGGAAATGTAAAATTTTCTTTTCACTTTTCACAAATTTACGTAAAGGAAGAAGATAATGTAGGCTAAATAACTCCAGAAATATATTGTTCATGTGTTTTTTTTTAGTATTTATCATGAGACGAATATCAAGTATAAAATTGCGAAATGATCCTTTTAGAAAATAAATATTTTTTCCTGAGTTTTATTAAAATCGAAATAATATTACAGTTAAGGAATAGAAAAAAAATTGATTTGGTAATAGCAAAGTAAATTTGCGAATCTCTCGAGATTTTATTAACCTGTCATTGGAAAGATAGAATTTGATGAATTTTAATTTTTATAATTTTCCATATCTTATAATATATCTCATAATTTTGTGGAATATTGAAATTTCATAGCAGCCAACAGAAAAAAATTCTAAAGATGTTACGAAGATTTAAAGAGAACGAAATAGAATGCATGAGGTCTCTCTGAATTCTGATGACAGATTAGTATTCTCCATTGTGACTGAATGAAACTAAGCGATGTATTACTAGCAAGAATGAAATTTACAAATGTATGATATATTGTTTCTAGCAATAAATGCAATTTTTATTTATAAAATGATTGAAATAGAGCATACGGACGAGGTGGCTTTCTTTACCCTGCGTTTATTGGGCAACTGAATTCAGTATTAGGGCAAAATGGCTGCACGTTTGTTATTACAAAACAAAATATAACAGGGTCGTGGTGGACATTAATACATGGAAGAAGATTGCTTCTATTATATTTATACAGTTAGTCGCAACAATTGCCTGAGGTTGTAATTTCAAAATATTAAGATATGACATCTAGCTTCTACATAATCGATACTCAGACACGAAAACAGCCACGGCTAGTGGTCATCGCAGGCCGCGTTTTTCAATACTTACATGTCAGGGAAAATACTTTTTATCCGTCAAAAAAGGGCAGAAGACCGAGGGAGAGCAAGAGATCATCGCGAACTTACGCGACACGGTCACAAGCGGCGAGGAAGAGAATACAAAGTGCAGCGCTAATTCCAGATTAGCCTCCTCAAGTTCGGCCGAGGCGGCTAATCTGCGAAATATAATTAGCCGTAGTGAGTAACGCTCTCTTGGTGTGGTCGCTAAATTTAGCCAAATGCAATCATAACAGCGCAGGTGGTCATTTTACCCTTTTCAAGTGTTTGACAAGCCGAGATTATACGGACCGCGCGCGACGCGGCTGCGGTGAGTCACGGCGGGGCTAATTATAATGCCTTTGCGAGAATACACCCGTAGGTCTCTCTCCTTTCGTCTTTTCGCCCTTTTCTCGTTCTCGATTAAGCACCCGTCGCCGTGCGCGTTATTATTTCTTTATTGTGTTACTTGCTCGCTAGCGTGATTAATCGGTTGCGTATCGGTTTTATAATAGGTGAGATGTTCATCGTCTTCTAGACTTCGAATACTCTTACGGTATTAGATGGTAATAATAGATGCGCAGAGTAATTATTTAAACCGCGATGTTGAATTTCGTTTAGTCTCGTCTTTGTACTTACACAGTTACCGCCTGTTTTAAATATTAATTATAAATGTAATGTTTAAAACAGATAAATTGTGTGAAGTTTTTATTTTATTATGTGACAGATTGGTGGACTTAACTTTGAAAATAAGAATGTGAAAGCCGGAGAACTCTTTGTGAGTCTTAATTTGTTTAGGAAACAACGTTTATAAATTTATGTCTAGATTCTAAAGGCTAAATAAAATGATAAATTTTCCTTCATTAATTTTTGAGCAAGCCACACGTTCGTTACACAGCATGCTTAGATTGCTCATTGTCCATATACATATCATAAATAGTTTACGTTATCTTCGCGTATAGATGCAGTGGTATCATAAGTTACGCGTAAACGCTGGACTTTGATTTTATTGTTGCTAACGCATAGTTTATGATGCGATTTCAGGTGCACGAGAAAATGCGTGTAAGGTCGTCGAGGTGACCGCGTGAGCATGGAGACCGTGCAAGAAGGTGGCGGCCGTTTGCAAAACGGCTCGGCCGTCACGAAGACGCCGAATCGTTTGAAGATCGTGGAGAGCGATGAAGACGACAAGGTGACGAGCGACAGGGCAATGGAGATGGATCCGTACAGGGAACTGGAGCTCTATCTCGCCAAAGTTAACGTGAGTTGAATGCACACTTTTCTTACATTTCTATATTCTGTTTCACATTTCACAACATTTATATATTTCTATATTCTGTTCATTGCAAGAAACTATTAGGGAGACGCATAACTTTACCGGCAAAATATTAACATTTTTTACAAAGTTTACTTCGTATTGATTGCATAGAATTGCGAATGCTTTTGCACAAGACGCAAAAACTTTTGCAATAAAAGACGCAAAAATCGACTGCAGTTTTGCTTATGTGATGAACTGTGAAAAGAACTATTTATATTCCTGTATTCGAGTTTTAAGAAATACCAACTAGTATTTTCGCCGCTTCTATGTCTTCTCCCTCGAGACAGACTCCAGAACTACTGTTATCATGGACATGATTCTTTTTGTCATATCGACGTAAAGTAAATGCCTGTTTTACTTAACCAAAATCACGGACGAAATTTCGAAACGATAGAAAACGTCGAAGTAAAAAATAGAAAATATAGATGTCTTAAAGTAATTTATATAATACACGGTGAGATTTTTCCAATGAAACAAAAAAATTACATACAATTCTCAGGCACAAACTTTAGTAATGGTCAACAAATATCTCATTTTCTGTTCCCTGATTTTGGTATTAAACTTCCAGAAACTAGTTTGACGATCTAAAGGTGTAGTTGAAGCAATTAAATCTTGATTCTATACATTTAATTTTATATAAATTATTTCCTAATTGTCACTTTGACTCGCATTATTTGAACAATTACTAAACTTTGGTGCCTGCTTCCTTCTTTCAGTGCATATTCATTCACATATGAATCTCCATATTCGAAAGTCTCGTTCCACTTTTATTCCGTGCGCGATTGGGCACGCTATTCTCTATGTCCGCTATCAAAAGCGCATTCATGTCAAATCGTCAAAAAGGTTTCGGCGCAATCCGGACTCGGAATCTCCGCGCGTGCATGAGAGGCAGCAGGAGGAGGCGGATGTTGATGAGGAAGATCGACCGGCGCTGAATCGAGCGAGGGCCGCGAGTGAAAAATTGACGCCCACTTTCTCCTTACGATAATCGATTCTGATTCCGTGGAACCGACTGTGCTCGGCTACTTCGGGCCCGAAACGGAAGATTCGAGCGGTGAAAGGAATCGCGGCGCCGTGAGCTTCGCCCGTAATATTCCTCATTATCGAGCGGATCGCCGTAAGAGCGCGGATGATTTCTCCCGCCTGACGGGCCGAGCCGAGCGGATAACCCCCGTGTCTTGATCGATTCCTCGTCCTTCTCAATTAAACGAGTTATTCGATCCGATTTGAGTCACGCGTGCCTCGCGCTCGACGCACACAGGCACACAGATCGTCTTGAAATCTCGCCGCTGATCCGCGTCTCTTCTTTACACGACGCACAGTGTGATATTTTCGCAATCTAGGTGGACAAAATGAAAATTTTTTATTAAATCATAAAATTAATAAAACATTAAATTTTAATTGTAAATAGATCATATTTAAAGGCCCCATAATTATTTTTAAAGAAAATAAGAGGAACATATAATAAATGGATTTGAAACTTCTGCTGTTTGGGTCGCAAGAAAACAAACACCTATGAAAGCGCGTCATTCATTTCAACTTCATTTACCGATAGCATTGTGACTGTACTGTAAAATAATATTAGTATGATATTATTGCATTCTTAACTTATCAAGATACACTTACATATTTTTATATATTTTCTAATGCTAATTTATTAACTCTCTAAATTCTTTTAAAGTTTAAAACTAACATGTATTACTCTCTTTATTGTCACATTATAAATATGTTTATAACATATTATACCGCATTATACCGTGTTGGGACAAATTTTACGTTAAACCTGATTCCTTAAGCTGTACAAATCGCGAAACTTTTGTTGCGCATATTTGCGAATTCAATTAATATAAATTAATGAACAATTAGTAAAATGTATCATAGATATACGTGGATTTCACTACACGGAACGGAGATACGGATTGTAATATACAATCCGTTAATTAGTTTACATTTTAGAAAACTTAGTGGGTTAATAAATTACTATTAAATTTTTTAAAAATATATATTGTGACGTGGCAGCCGTGGAGGCGCCCGTCACCAGGGAAAACGAAACAATCTCGCGAATTCCCTGGTGACGGGCGCCTCCACGGCTGCCACGTCACAATATATATTTTTAAAAAATTTAATAGTAATTTATTAACCCACTAAGTTTTCTAAAATGTAAACTAATTAACGGATTGTATATTACAATCCGTATCTCCGTTCCGTGTAGTGAAATCCACGTATATCTATGATACATTTTACTAATTGTTCATTAATTTATATTAATTGAATTCGCAAATATGCGCAACAAAAGTTTCGCGATTTGTACAGCTTAAGGAATCAGGTTTAACGTAAAATTTGTCCCAACACGGTATAATGCGGTATAATATGTTATAAACATATTTATAATGTGACAATAAAGAGAGTAATACATGTTAGTTTTAAACTTTAAAAGAATTTAGAGAGTTAATAAATTAGCATTAGAAAATATATAAAAATATGTAAGTGTATCTTGATAAGTTAAGAATGCAATAATATCATACTAATATTATTTTACAGTACAGTCACAATGCTATCGGTAAATGAAGTTGAAATGAATGACGCGCTTTCATAGGTGTTTGTTTTCTTGCGACCCAAACAGCAGAAGTTTCAAATCCATTTATTATATGTTCCTCTTATTTTCTTTAAAAATAATTATGGGGCCTTTAAATATGATCTATTTACAATTAAAATTTAATGTTTTATTAATTTTATGATTTAATAAAAAATTTTCATTTTGTCCACCTAGATTGCGAAAATATCACACTGTGCGACGGGTCGTTTCCTCAGTGTGCCATAATACTGCTCACTCGGCGGCACCGAGGCGGTACCGATCATCGACTCTTTATCGATCGTTTCGTCGATCGCCAGGCCTCGCCGAGTCTTACGACAAATCGAACGCGACGTCGACGGGTCCTCACCGCGAAGTCCTCCCACGGCACGTCCCAAGTAGTTTCTCGCTTCGTTCGGCATCCCCGTGTCGCTTTCCGTGTTTCTCTTCCCGGCCCTGTTGATACATCTGTTTTAGAGACTTTACGCTAAACGGCCCCAATGGCACCCGAGAGTACGAACCGGTTCTTGTTTGCGAATTCGCGTAAGCCGCGCGTTCGGCTACAGGTGTCACCGTTGCATTCCCGCGTGACTGGTATAAATATTCATTAGCCGCGTAGCGGATATACACTCGCGAAATGCGCTTAGAGAGGGCCGGCTAACGCGTCGGGTAAGTATCGTCGCTATTCTAATGCTAACTGCATGGGGCTGAATATAATGGCGTATTATCTCGCCGTACAAACCGCATGCGTGCCGGCAAAGTATATTCGCGTGTATTCCGATATTAAATATGCAAATAATATCGACCGCAAGATTTACCGTTAGCGCTTTTCCTCGGACCGGCGTGGTTTTTCGCGAGTGTTGTCGCTTCGCGTTCCGAAGATCATTCCGTGATTGTGCGCACAGAGATGCGCGTATGTGTGTATGGTATACACGAGAGAGATAAAAAGAAAGAGATAGGAAGAGAAAAGCTTCATCTATTACTCGCTCTGGGACAAATCCCTTCAAGATAGATACGCACCAAGCATATCGAATTTGTTGCGGCATTGAACCTCGCTCAAGAAATAAAGTTACAGTTGATTAATTGTGAAGGTCACAAATTAATTTATTACCTAATAAATCAGTAGCAACTCTTGTGCCTTTAAGTAGTGTATCACACAATAGGAAACCGCGAAATTGAGATCTCTGACAGGACTTTATACAGAGTACAGCCAACGAAAAGTATCTTCTTCCATTTTTAAAAAGAATCCATTTTTAACTAAGATAGTTTTATAGTATGGAGTCATATGTTCACCCTTTCTTATTTGAAAAGAAGAGAAAAGAGAGAAAGAGAGAAAGAGAGGGGAGAGAGGTTACTAGAGTAGGTAATTTTAGATTAGTTAAAATATTCTGAGTAATTCCAGATTAAGCTGGATACATTATATTAATAGTTCGCATAAATTCTGACGATTTGACCGGAGATACCGCGGTAGTTCCGCCAAGTTCGCCAGCCTCGTGTTCTGAATACGCGTTCTCGTCGCGCTCATATCGCCAATTCGATTATCAGCTGTTGCTACAGATTACCGTCGCGTCGTACGATCGCGACACGGCGTTTGCTCGTTTTGATCGGACGCGCGTCGGTTCCGCGTCGTCCTTCGACGGTGC
Organism: Odontomachus brunneus; assembly: GCF_010583005.1. Lineage (NCBI taxonomy): Eukaryota > Metazoa > Arthropoda > Insecta > Hymenoptera > Formicidae > Odontomachus > Odontomachus brunneus. The sequence goes on along the minus strand of NW_022639556.1, from coordinate 1,190,538 downwards.
ATCGCGAGTGCATCGGTGCATGTCGATGCAGCGCAAGCAAACAAGAGGAGTCCCGTCGTCCTGCGAGAGGAGCAGCGCGAGGGAGGCGGCGAGCCGATGGCGGTGGCTCGTCGTTAAAACTAGTTGGCGCGGAAGTCGCCTCTCAGCCTCCTACTATTTCTCAGATAGTGCCTGCGAGTGCTGCTACCGGTCGGCACGCGGTGTACCTTAACGTGGTCTTTACGAGAAACTTATAGCCCCGATGTAATCGGTACCCAATATCGTTTCCAGATGAAAGATCGACCACTTATCGGCTAACGAGTGATCCGAGCTTCAAAGCTCCCACAGATCTATCCGCGTATCATCTTCTGATACGGGTAAGGTAAAAGTACCCGGATACGTATTTAATTCTGGGCATTTTTATCTTTTAATATGGTGCTCTCTTCTCTCTGGATATTTAACCCTCCAACTGACAACCAGCTTCATTTGTGTTCGTGCCATTCTAAAAGGTGCTCGTTCTTCGGAACATCTTTGTTGAAAAATTATTAAGAATAAAGGACTTAGCAATCTATTTTTCACAAGAAAGTTATGTGGTCTTCAAGTAGAAAGGTAAAAGAAGTTACAATAATTTTGAAAGATTTTTTCGAGCACTTCAAAGGGAGAAAAATCGAGTAAGACATTAATGATCCTGGTTACCAATCTAAAAGAAGCAGAATATATTGTCATCTGGAGAGTTAGACTTTACATGGAATGTATATATACACATATTGAATATTTGTATACGGGAAACTGATGCAAGATAATACACTTAAGAATTTTGAAGTTACAACTTTCAGGCAACTAATTGGTTAGGTCTCTATGTTTTTATGCCAACAACTATACTGTAAACTGTATATTTTGTTCTAATAATCCAAATTCGAATATGTTGCAACGTGACCATCTTATCCTGATAGTGTCAAGTTGGCTAGCAATACAGAATAATGCAGGATTCATATTACTCCGATATCTAATAGAAAAATTTGACCAACTAGCCCCAGTCTCCCTTATTTTGTATTGAAAGCTTTAAATATTTATTTATGTAAAATAAAGTTTTAAATGTTTGCATTCAAGGACCAAAACAATACATAAGAAGGGATGTTGATAAGAAGGAATCCAGTGTTAGATATGCGTTCAATATTGATACTTTTATCTTAACCGATATTATTCCGTGAGAAATACCGATGCCTCAAGTGTCACGACGATCTCGATATTAAAAATCGCGATTGCAATTCTAGTTGCATTTTTTTCTTCGGTTGATTATCGTGATAATCGAATCTCCCCGTAGTGACTTTGTAGCTACGTATATACGATTAATTGGAAAAACGTAAAAATCAAAGGATATATTAAAATGTTAATTAAATAAGGACGTTCTCTCCGCGCGTGTGTTAACAAACCTCCAGACATGCGCCGCACGCTCACTCATTACCTTTATTTATCTTATCTTTGGATCTCGTGCAAGACCTAATGATGCAATTAATAGTGTTAGCGTTTCGTGGCCGTGCGTGCGTGTCGAATGTAGCGTTTCGCGTTTTTTCCGCAACGACGAGCGAGGGAGTGCGACGCTCGGCGTTCTCCCAAGCCGAAAGACAGATGACACAAACGGATCTTCCTCTTCGTCCGCCTGCGCGCCCTTTTTTTTGCATTCCGCCGTGCAAGGTGCTTTTTTGCCTTTTGGCTTGATCGTGTGAACTGGAAGACATTTGTCAACCAAACGCGGATAAAAGAAGTCGCACTCACGCCCGATCCCGTCCGCAATCCCCCTTGACTTATCGAGTCGAGATTTTGGTTATACATTAACTTTTTCGTTAACTTAAAGGGAGAATAGAGCGCCTCGAGATGTGTAACATTATGTACACTGAAAGAAAAATCTGGTAATAGTTAATAAATCCATTTGGTTAAATATTTCAGTGCAATATTTAGTGAATACTAAATATGGTAATAGTTACTAACTGTTTTGTAATAATTACAAAATAAGTAATAAAATCTTCAATTAAGTTGATGAAATAATTTTGTAATAATTACCAAATGGTTTGATAATTACTAAATTATTTGATAAAAGATCTGTTCTAAGATATATTACATCAATCTAATCTCTAGTGAAAAGTATTTGCTAAACAATATGATTTTATTTAACAAATTGCTTGCAGATACGTACCACATAAAGTGATAATAGTTACCAAGCCTTGCGAAAGCTATTTGCTAATATTTACTAAATTATTTGGTTATATTCATTTATGTTAAATTAAGTTGAAACTATTTCACCAAAACATTTGTAACTATTATCCATGCTGGGTAGATATTATCAAATCTTGTTTTCAGTGTAGGCTATTTTAATTTGTTTTTTTTGACGTTGCAAATAATTACTTACTACTGTTTTCCTCATGGCAAGGTTTAGGCATATATATTCCAGAATTATTTAATATTTGGTTATTTCTATATTTCATCTTATATAATCTTTTTTTAGTTAAAAAAAATTCATTATTTATAGTCTTCAGTTAAGTTTTAAGATACCTTCTTTTGCGATGTTTCAACCCAGAATAACTTATAGAACAGAAGTGAGTAAACAACTTTCTTAAAATTCAAAATAAGTTTTGCGTAATGTTTCGAGAACGTTGTTGTGATCTCTCGACTACTAAGATTATGTTATTGACTGACGAGCGACGGCAGTTGACGATTGGCGAGAGGTGACTTTGGTGCAAATTGTTTTGGGACTCTCGCGCGTCGCGTACTTTTCCGTGAGCGAATTATTATGTCTCGGGCCGACAGACATACTGTGACGTGGAGTACGTTATTTACACAATTTCCGTCCGGAGATTAAAATATATCGACGACTCTGAAAATATTAAATCTGACTGTCGTCGGCATCGCGTTAACTCACGCGTGTTTCTCGTATCGAATCGTATCTACGCGAGTGTCAGTGTAAGTGCTAGTGTTGCGAGTATTACTACGCCCCACGGCGAAATAGCCAGGAGCAGGATGTTAGATCGGGAAGCTGGGATGGCGAACGCAGGATACCGCGACGCGCGTATCGACACATCATATTTGCAGGTGCGTCAAACTATTTATCACGCAGGATGTAGTGATTTTAACGGAAGTTTAACGGACATATCGAGAATGGCGAGATGTCAAAATTTATATCGGTACTCATAGTCTATTATTGTTTAATGAATAATCATGGTATTACATATGAATCTCTGATTATTCGTCAATATGTACTTAATATTAATTGAAATACAGCCAACAGTGCATGAATATAAATTTGTAATTAATTGTGTTTTCAATCGAAGACTGTAATTAATTTACATCTATGAATATCGGTTTTAGAATGTAGGTTTCGTTATTTTGTGCGTCTAATAATATTTCTTGAACTGTAAGTTCCTTTTTGAATCTGCGAAATTTTCTTTTAGCCTCGTTATTGTACCGAGTCTAAATTTAAGTCTCTGTTAGTGCACAACTATTATATTTGGCCTTACAATTTCTACTTTCTCTTTCGAATATCCAAATTGCACCGAAATTTCTAATGCCAATAAAAGGATAATAAGGAAAACGTAGTAAGTGAATAAAGTTTGTTGTGTTTGATTTGTCATTGATTCCATCGTTCATTCATATTAATTATTTAATATTTGCTTGTCGCACATGTTCTATCTATAGAAAAGTTAAGTTCTATAATTAACACATCAAAGAGAGAACACAATTAATTACAGATTTATATTCAATAAGTGATCACTTGCACCCAATATCTGCACGCAGAGAGAATTTGGCAAAAATGAAAATGTTATAATCGAGGAATAGATCGACATTCTGCAACTATTCCAAAAAGATACAATCTCATTCTTAGCAGAAACCTCTTATGTGTGGTTTCAAGAGGATTCTTCCTGAAACAAAAGGACAGTATTCTAAGTATAATAATAAATGGAATATTTTCTTTGTGGTTTTAAAGGAAGAATCCTCTTGAGACCATAAAAGAATTCATAAAAGAATTAAAGATAATATTATATTATTTTGGAGGTTTATTTCATATGTGCTATTTATATTTTACGAACTGAAATGTGCTAAAAAATTTGCTATATGTCTAACAAGATTTATGTTCTTTAGAAAAATTGACAGTCTATTCCTGCACAACTAGAAACATGGTAAAAGATGCGGCCAAGTTTTATCTCTTTTCCAATGAATTTTGGGAAACTTTGAATACCCCAATAAATGATACATCGATTTGAAGCTCAGGACAAATAGATATTATAAGAATATACAATCTCAATATTATTTTTGTATCATTCTCTGATAACACGTAAAAAATTCACGTATATAGCATCTATGCGAAATTGCAAGCTTTTGACCGTTGATCTCCTAAACGAATCCAAGAATAATATCGAGACTTTATATTCTTAATCTATATTCCACATAAGCTTCAAATCGATGTATTATTGGAATATTCAAAGTTTTTGAGAAAGGGACGAGATATTTATGAGCGCTTGACCGCACTGTTTAAAAGAATTTATATGAAAGAATAAGCAATATTCTTTTTGTGTATAGTGTTATATCTCGGAATTCCCCCTTTTTCTCGATAAAAATATGCAAAGCTGATGTTGCATTAAAATTTTGACTCGGGTCTTCGCGATGATGGGCGAGTTTACTTTCGGACCGCTTCTCTCTGTCGATCGTTTCGATCGACTGCTTGGACATTAACGAAGGAATGTAGACTGTGATCCTATTGAAGGTTAAATTCGGAGGGACCACTTGAGTAATAATAACCGCCGGATCGTACGGCGACTGCCTCCAACGGGTTGGGTAAACATCGGCGATTTATCGTCACGGTGAACGACGAGCATTGCGCAAATGGTGGTTATTATTGTCGAAATGATTCAGTGGAGTGATCAATAATAAAACCAATCGCTACGACACGATATATGGCAACAGATAATAGTTATCGCTCAGCGATAATGCGCTTCCGACTCGGTCGCGAACTCGTATTTGTTGCATTACGGCGACCGTTAGGATGCAAATCGTCGCGCGATCATTAAGATTACCTACGGTCATTCTGTTAATTGCGCGGCTTAAGATTCGAGATTTATTAAGTCTAAGATAGGGAGAAGGTTCTCGACGATGTCGCGAGTCACATTTTATATGCGACATGCCGTCGTTCATTGGTAAGCTTACCAATTACTGGGTCAAGCTTTCCAGGGTTTGGGTTAAACAGGATCTGTCTCGCTTCCTCTTGTGCGCTCGCGAGAGAAACGGACCGACTGATCTAATCGGGATATACCAGCGACCGGACCGATCGTGGAAACTTGTTTTGCGCCTCAGAAATGTGTGCCAAATTTAGCGTCGCAATCGAGCCGAGTCGTCGCCGTGTTTATGGCGATTCCAACGTGCATCCCCGGATCAGCATTCGGTCTTCCGTGTATTTGGGTTCTCTGCGCGACGAAATCCGCGCAATCGAAATAATTGCGATAATTAAGGTGGTTGTGTCATAAACCAATTTTTTTAGGATTCTTTTTAAATTCTAACAGTATATTAACCGAAATACGTTCGATTGTATGTGCAATTAAGAAAAGATTAGCCATGCCGAAGCTGATGTATTGAAGTCAAAGTTAGCACTGTTTACATGTAGGGAAGACTTCTCAAATTTTGTCCAAATTTTTTCAATTACTTTTGAAATACGAATAATATCTTAAGGATGCCTTAAGATTATCTTAAGGATTACCGTCATAATAATAATAATAATAATAATCTTTTGTTGGGTGTATACATGATGAAGAAGCGGAACTGCATTCCACGCGAAACATAATTTTTATTTTTAGAAATTATACTTGAGAATTTTTTTTAGTATAGAAACGATCTGCATCATACGATGAAGTTGCGTCTTTTTCGGGATACCATTACGCGAGTGGTTATAAAGTCAAGGTTGAATACCCCAATTTACATTGAGACCGCCGTCACTTTTATATCCGTATCCTATCAGCTTCTTGAACGTTGATTGCATACATATATCTGCGCGTCAGCTTGTGAATCTCCGTTTCTTTTCATTGCATGACACGAGATTTATCGGCGTCGTAGAAAATCACGAGGGTATCCCATGTACAGGCGGAATAAGCAAGATGTGGAACTCGTCCCCCTTTTTTCTGACCCCCGTCATCCATTTAGATCACCGGAGCTTCCCGCCTGAAAAGGCATTCAATCGATGATATCATTGTGATGACGTGACCCTAAAATAGACGTCAGTGATACGAGTCGGGCGCGCCGATATCGGCACGAGAGATCGAAATCGAGTGTAGATTTCGTGCATCGACGCCCACGCGTATTTCCACGCCGGGAGATACATTCGTCGTCGATCGGGCACCGGTAGATCGTGAGATCACTTTCGACGACCCACTGACAGCGGAGAGTGCATACTCGCGGGAGAGCATCGCGCGCTCTCCGCCGGGCGTGCCATTCTCAACCGCAAGCCTTTCCTCGCATTATGCGGTCGTTAAGTAATGATCGCGCGAGTTCGCGGATCGAGGTCCCGGTAATCGCTTGCATCGCGAGCCATTCGTAGGCGTGATAGAGACTACTGTTCTCGAGAAGTGCGTTCTTAACGGGAATTACTTTTCGATCTACCATCAGACACATCATCGGAGAAGAGGAGGAAGAAACAGAGAGACAGAACTACGGTACATGTGTTGTATAAAATAGCGCGAGATTGGGCGAAACTAATTTTGACCGAGATTACTTTAATTTTTCGACTCTCGTCGAAACGTGGCTCGAAACGTGGCGAGCCGTCCACCTCATGAATGATTTTTTTAGAATAATTCTGTCAGAAAATTTTGATTATTTTTGTGGATTTTTCTGGTTGACTTTTAGGTTATAAGCTTTTGTTTGAGACAAATAAATGCATGACATTTTGAAGAAAATATAACTCATTTATTCGAGGCGAGTCATTCGCGTCCTCTTGGCAACTTATGTTTGGGAAATTAACATGGGAATCGAACGGGCCAAATTTAAGATCAAGATCGAGACAATTGTCAGCTGAAATAAAATACATTAACAAAATAAAATATATTAGACTTGAATAATAAATGTATTTCGTAGAAACTAAGGAAGACCGGAAGTCACGTGGGTCAGTTGTCACAAAAAAGCTTATATCTCATGTAATAAATGGAGAAGAATATTCTTCTCTCAAATAGTATCAAATAGTATATAAGTTGCTTGCATCATGTTAGTTGAATATACGAAATGACTTATGACAGAAACATGTAGTGTTTATTTTTTCAAAGTTGGACGCGATGAATATATTTCTTTGTCTCTATTTTTATTGATCCATTGGTTTCTTATCGCAACTTCTCTTTAGTTGTAAGAAATATCACGATATTTTATTATTATTTACATCTAATTTATGTTTTATTAAGACTGACAATTATTAATATTTTGAAGTACCTTAACCTTGCATTTGGCTTTATAGGTCTTTTATTTCGACTGTGCATTATGGAGCCTCACATTTTAGTATTTTGTTACTTTAGAAAAAGCTCCCAAATGCGGCGAATCGAAAATACAGTATGATTTGTAAATATAATCGTTGAATTATTCTGGCATATTTTGCTGTTTCAATCCGTAATGAAGATCTTCCTTCGCTTTTCCTGCTTTCTTGACGAATTAAACAGTTGGTCACTTTCTTTTGCTTAATCCGTGTTTTCGTTCAGAAGACTGTGCTCGACCACATAACGAACATATCCATCAGCCGTAAGCCGTAGAACAGAATCCGTTCTAGAACAGTCGCCGTTGAAAATCGTCTTCGTCCACGGCAGTGTGTTAGGAGTATCGACTCGCGCGCGGTTTCACGTTCGCTCACGAGGCGACGGTCATAACCGTTTAAAACAGCAGTTTAATGCAAATACATTTCGCACATGTGCGAGGGATCGCGTTTGGTGTGCCGATGTGCCACGGTCTGCCTGAGGTTACGGATAATAATCAGAACGGAACGTAGCGACTTGAAGCGTAAACGCAAGCGCCAACCGCGGGCGCACGCGGGAGCGTTTCTATCTGCATAACTATCTCCCGATCTCGAGTTTAACACGTATGGACTGCGAGGCTGTGACGCGTTCGAGAACGCGGAATAAATTAAAATCAAATAAATGGGTGCACGCGGTTCTAGATTCCGTGTTCGAAAACTGCACGCTGCGTCTTTTGGTTTATTATACTTGCTGTAATTTGATTATTAAAATTTTGATTATTATGGAAGAAAATACACGGTTTACAGGACCGTTGTGAGCATAAATACACAGAATAAAGTTGTCTCAATCACGTGTGTACAGTCAGTGGCAACAATCAGTTGTCTGAAAAGTTGTAACTTCGAAATTTTGAAAAATATAGCATCTTGCCTTGTCTCCTCTAATTATGATTAGTAAATCTGAGAGAAAAAATGTTGACAGAGGAGACAAACTAATACTCAAGGAGCTGGACATTTCGTAGGGATTTTTGACGTTTCTAATATTAATAAAACGTACGATTTAATGATTTCAATGTTTGAGATGAAAAATCTTTTATTCACTTTTTCAAAAATAAAAAAATTTGTTCTCAAATCTCGATTTTTTCTTTAGAGTTATGGATAGTATCACAAGAATTCTACAAATTGTTCTTAACAATCAACTCGTTAAAATTAAAAGCCACAAAGTTATGGCGATTTTCCATTTCTCAAAAATGCGAATCTGATTCTTCTCCCTTTTTTCAAATAGTTTTGATTGCTTTAATCGTCGAAACTATTTCTAAAATCGATTGAGAACTCTGCGGGCAGCAATTCAAATTCTAATCGTTCTTTTTTAATTTTGTAAATAAGGAGCTAACTTTACATAGGCCTTCGAAGGGCAAGTGACGCAGAGTTCTCTAGTGTATCCTTGACAATTGATTACCCCATATTACGAACTATCTAAATGACTCTCCTCCTGTGAGTCATAGTTGGAAATTACTTGACGATAAATTCACAAAAGTTACGTTTTGCATACGAAATATTGAAGTATTCGCTACATCACGTGCTAATGCGTTTAGCAACTCGTTCGTATTGAATTACTGACGAACACGCACGGATCGGCGATTCACGTGTTAGAACATATGCTGAAATCAGCGTCGCGATGATATTCAAGAGCCAGTGACAAAATCTTTCGGGAGCAATGAAAAAAGATATTATTACGAGTAAATTTACTCCCACGCGGCGCGAGTTTCTTTCACCACGTTTGCGCCACCCGCTTCTTCCACGGGAGATCGCGTGACTGAATACAAATAACTCAATTGCCATTGTGTTCTCTAATTCGTGTTATAAATTGGACATTTTTCCGGATCGACGCGTGACGGTGCAATTTTCCTCCTCGTCGATCAATTTGCTCGAATTTACGATCACGTTTCACCACTTCGTGTCGTTCGTTCAACACAGGCGGACTGTTTACCCGCCGTGTCCCGGCTCTCTGAAGTTTCGCCACGGCGAGTTTCTAATCGAAAAAATAACGATAAACCGTTCCCTGAATACGCCGGAGGGTAGTCTGCACGACGACTCTTGGAAAAACACACGATTTTACGTAAACGCCACGAGGAGAGCCGGTTTATCTCAGTCCGACGCGGGCGCGCTTCGGCGAAGACTGCTCTCACCTCTGCGCGTTTACGAGAGATTGGCGGTAGATCCGTATAAATTTTCGAGGAAGAGAGCTCCGGCGAAGCCGCGGATAAAGGACGGCCGGTGATCTTCGCATCGTCGCCAATCGTTCGCGAGACTCCTGCACTTGATGCGCCGCGTATCGACGCATCGCTACATAAATCGCGCGTCAGACTGAGCCGCGATAAAATCTCCGGACGGATAAATTCGCAGGCTCGGGTCGCGCACGTCCGGCTCGTCCGCGACGACAGGGAAACGGAGTAGCAGGCAGAGAACGTTGGAATACGGAATAACATCCGGCTACGCGGAGTACCTCGGGACTCCCCGATACCGTCGGGTCCTGGAATTTCTCTCTGGTAGCTCGAAACCCCCTTCCCGCTCGGACACCCTTCGCGCGATACTCGCCACTTTGTGGCACACGTGACGTCGTTGGTTCTCTTCCTCTTTTTCCCACGTTTATCGAGCACGTTGGAAATCATTAATCTTCCGACAGTTACGGTTAATAACGCAGCTGTTATTCTTATTGATTCTGGACGATTTTATCAGCTATGTATCAGACCAGTGTTAAGCAATACGTTCCAGCTCGTGTCAGAATCATTACGGGAAGTTACAAGAAATATTTAAGATATGTTAATATATTCGTCACCCGAAAATTTGATACACGAAGAAAAGATTGCATTACCTGATTGCATTTGGTTGTAATGAACGAACCAACGCATTTTAGTTGAAGAAAACGGAATTTCTGGTTCTTAGGAACAAATATTTAGGTCATCAGAACCAGAAACTCTCTGTCCTTCCACCAAAACGGTTCGTCCATTAAAACCAAATTGCACATCAATAAAACTAAATTATATTTCTTAGCAAAATACTTACTGACATGCTGTTCTTGCTAGAAACATAGTTGAAGAAAATTTATGAGAGAAACAACTATAATATCCCCTTCACATAGATATTTATTATAAACGTAATACTTATGAAGTGTGACTCTACGAGGAAAAGGACATTAGTTTGCACAACGCAACAAAGAAATGAGAAAGAAGATTCAGGCGTTGAAACTTGATTATAAAGTTGTTTCTTGACTTTTGTTGAGAGAATGTCAGCACAGAACGTAGCAAATTAAAGCCGACCGCACCTGTGCCTGACAGAGTCTCGATAGTTCGGCGTTATTTGCATACGAACTTGAATGTTACGTTGGAATCTCAAGGCTGCCCGTCCTTTCCCTCGAAGATCGCAATCTCCGTGCACCACGCGCTGCGTCGATCGCAGGCGACCGATGCGAGAAAAGCTCTCGGGGCTGACTGACTCGGGAATGACTCGACTAGGGCGGGCCGAATCACGAGCGAAATATTTTTCCTCTAGGAATGAAGTCCAGCTGACTCACGCGATGAACTTGAATGGCTGATGCGTAGTCGCGTTGCAAGAATGATGCATGCGTTACTTGTGGGTGATGTCACGTGCTACGTAGTCAATCGAGGAGATAGCGAGTCCGATTACCGGAGTTACGGCGAGAATGATGACAACGAAGTCACGTTTGTAGAAGGAATCAGCTCTCTATCTGGCGGCACTGATAAACAGTAAGGCAGACCGAGGCTAAATGCGCCAATATGTCAGAATTTCAAAATTGCAAGTTTTCTAACAACTAATTGTTGTGGCTATAATAACTACGAATTCTCCTCGAGAGGTCTCCACAATCCTTCTGCCGGCCCTTCATTATGGGCTAACTTTGATTCGTATCCCCCCATATGCTCGATATCAGTCATTTTAGGAATGAAAATTGCTTTTATTATCTGAAACAGTCTATATATTTGTAAGAAATCAAGTCACATTGCATCATGCACTTACAAGAAATCAAGTCATACACATTATATCATACACTTGCAAGAACTTCAACCTAGCTAGTATAGCTTAACTTTATTCACACGCGATGAAGAATATTGATACAAAATTTCTCGAGAGGTTCGAAAATTTATTACTACTAAATCAGGTTTTTTGTTTTTTAACTGTGATATTATTCCGATTTTACTGAAACTCGAAGAAAAAAGTACCTATTCTATAAAAGGAACATTTTTAAAAAATTCACTTTTCCTTCAATTCACTCAAGATAAATACTAAAAGAACTTCACGCAATATACTTCTGGAGTCATTTAGATCTAATCTCTTCCTTATAATTTTCGACACATAAGTTAACGTCCTACATATTAAATAAAAATTTTCCCTTTAATAGAAATAAATTAAATAAAATAATAAAAGTATAAGTTTTGATCGACAAGAAAAAGCAGTTGATATATAAAGAAGCAGCAAATTATTTTATTGGCAAGAATTCATTGAATTTATACAAACTTTCATATCTCGAAAGTAATGACTGGATGCGTGTATGCAGATATTTTTGGCCGAATAAACCACTTATTTTCGGGAGTCGAGTGACTTATAAAAATAGCGAATATTTACGAACGGTAAAAATAATATCGCCTGACACAAATATAGCACAAGATATTCATACGCGATGTTTTGTCGCGATCCTCTCGTGTGTCAACGAGGACTGTCGCTCGATAGGAGAGAACAGTCCGGATTATACGCATTAATACGCAGCGTGATGCCGGCAGCGTCGCGCAGTTAAGCTGTTCGGGATGTCGAAAAGAGTCGGCTTTTATCCGGAGGAAAAAATCTCCCAATTAGGCTAACGCGCAGTCGAGGATTGGTAAACTTGAACACGGGTCCGGGAATTGGTTCTTTAGTAGGCGGCTGTAATCACACATTCGCCGCGGTGCGTGATTACTAATTATAATAGGATCGTTAAAACGGCATTGCTTACGGCTAATTCGGATTTCATCGTCCGGGAGTGAACGCGGTCCTGGGCGCACGCCTTCGCTCGCCAGTGTCTGGGAAAAGTTTCTGACTCGATAACGCCGTGGGAACGTCGCCAGCGACCCCACACGCGTGCGTCACACGCGATTAACCCTTCAAATGCAACGCGAATTTTTGCCAGATGTAATGCGAAGGGATAGAAGTTAAGTGCGTCCATCGTGGGACATATTATTTTTTATGAACGTTTCGATATATATAGGGGAGACCATCGGGACTATATGGCCCGGAGCAAAGAAATAGTGGATATAAAATCGTGAAATGGTCCTTTTAGAATATAAATGTTGGCCTTTTCCGAACTTTAAGGGAGTTAAAGTCTGGTTAGTTGAATCATATTATTAAATATTATATATGTGAGACGCGTCATATTTGTATGTGTATATGTGATCGCAGCTCAACACTGAAAACTTTGTATTTACATCTAACTTTATATTTAACACATCTAAACACACAGATGTGGATATCTCACGTGAAATTTTAAGAAATATTATTATTTTTTTACCTGCAATTGCCGCAACATTTTAATATTGCTACTTTTGTAGCAGTGATTCTTACTTCATCTAATTTTCTGATATTATTCTTCTTGTAGAAAATACACAGAAAAATATTTCTTTAGATTTAATTAATTTTGTTTTAATCCAAACAAAAAAAAATTTTGATTACTGAAACAGTTTAAAGAAACTGATGTTTCAACTAAGTACGACTGTTTGACTTCTCAATTTTATTGTTTTATATAAATAAGAAAATTATTTTATTTAACTTTCATTAAAAAAGTTTGACAATTCTGTTGAAATAATCAAAATTCTGTTCTAGTAATTTGATAAAACGGGACGAAGTTTATATTACAATTAAAATACTCTAGCAATGATATCAGTAGCAAAAAGTACGATCCCCCACGTTTTCCGCAAAGATACTCTCACGCGGGAAATGACTCTGAGCGGCTGTGTGCAGATAACACATCTGCAGGAATGTCGGTTGTGCCATTGATGCACGTGGCGAACGAGCACCTACTTGGCAACTACGCGATCTCGAAATCGAGATCGTCGCTCGGCGATCCCATTTTTTTCGTAACCTTGTCGGAAACCTGAAATTCTCGGGCGTACGTCGACCGCGCGCGGCGATCGTTCCCTCGAATTCCTCAATGACTTCTTTGTGCCAGCCTTGGTACTTTCACTTTTCATCTCCCCGGCCATGTGACCAGGTACTGTCATTCCCCGCGAAATGCGCACACGCGCGAGCGCGCGTGCACGCGCAGCTGCACTCCCTCGCTCGCTTCGTTCGCTCGCTCGCTCTTTCGTTCGCACGTCGTGCGCACGGTGCGCGTACGTGGGGAACAAGATATGCACGTGTGTGGGTGGAAGTGTAGGACTGCCGTACATCCGGTTGGGCGTGTCGGATGGGCGCTCGAAAACGGTTGCGTTCGTACCTCGTTAACGCGAATCGGATGCAGTTCCTGCGGCAGGACTGCAACTACCTTCCGCTAGCGTGAATGCAGTTCGTTAGCTGATTCATCGAGAGCGTCCGATGTCCGCTACCTGAACGCCGTAAAGCATAGACAAACGTCCGCGTGCGCCACTGATGCCTTCGAAAGTCGTCGCGATAGTGAATGATTATACGGAGATGTTTGTAAACATCGTCTGCGCGTTTAGAAGAACTGCAACCGTTGTGGGAATATGATTGGGGATGTATGATATTAATGTTGGCTGAACATACATGCCATATGCCAAGAGCATATATGCCAAACGGATTCACGAATTTTACAACAGTTGTTGAGCGGTTTTCATTGTTGGTCGCAGCCATTATCAGCCAAATTCGCTTTCGACTTATGTAAATTGAAAAATTTGATAAACAAGAGGAAGAAATGTCAAGCAAATAAAAACTTGTTGTTTGATGAAGTATATTATTTCAAATATTAAAAGTTAAATAATCAATGTCAAACAGCTGTCAAAACAATGTCAAGACAGACACCCATTCTCTGGAGATATTTTCTTCAGTAACATAAAGTCAAACATATATAAAGTCAAACATTGCAAACAGAAACACATTATTTTAAAATATTGCGATTAAAACAATCGAAAGATCACGATCGCAATATGCACGTCATGTCGCCGTCCAAAGCCAAAACGCGAATTTGATGAACACATCACCCATTTGCTTACACGGAATTTTAACCAGGATTAACCAGGTATCTGAAGAAATATAAACGAATCAGAATTCCGGTTGAAGTTAGCAAATTTCTGACTCAAATTAACAAGATTCTGCCTAACCAAACAAGATTTCTGGTTAATCAGAACTTGCAATTGTTTCAAGTTAAACAGTTGTAAGTTCTGACCAGTCAGAAATCTTGTTTGATCAGCCATAATCTTGTTGACTCGAACACAAGAAAATTCTTCCAGCGACATTCGTTCCTATTTCTTCAGATATTTGGTCCAACCAAATTCTTTTTCCGTGTAGACGTTTGCAATTGATATGTGGGTTAGAGTTCACTCGAATTAGAATATTTCGAAGGATTCGGCAATAAAGAGTGCAAAAACTCCACCTTTACTCCATTTCATGATGCTGCGCGGTTGTTCGAACGAGTCCGCGTTGAAAAGGTTAATAACCAGACGGGGTCATCGGGTCGCATAAATGTTTTTTCTTTCGCCTGCGGGGCCCGCGTCGCTCCTCGCGCATTATCAATTTGCAATGCTGATAAGATGGAAATGCCCGAGCGGATTTGTAAGTCGAGTCGCGACGTAATCGGCTTCGTTCGCCGCTACGAACGATGAAAGCGATCCGCTGACGAATGACCGATTGCGAGGCGTTTTTATTTTTTTTGCGACCACTATACGCTCACTGCATTTCCTCCCAGTGCTTCATCGATGACACATTTCACAGAATTGCCTTAGGGCCGTAAAGCAATTTTAGCTCGTCGCAATTTTTATCTTCACTTGTCTTATATCGGGGTATCAGTGAGATGCGAGTGAATAAAATAGAGGCAGTTAGATCTAGTCGGCCAAAAGGATATGGTAGTCGATCATGTGCTTTGTTCATGTATTTATGACGTAACTTGTATGAAATAAGGTCGCAAAATGTTTCTTTTAGAACATAAGTACTTTTCATTGACTTTCATTAAAATCAAGATAATATTACAGTTAAAAAAATAAAAAAAGAAACTAATTTAGAAGCAGCCATTTTCGAGCGTCCTGAAATTTCCCATTAATATTCTTCATTGTAAGTGGATAAACCTGAGTGACGTGTTATTAGTTAGAATGAAGTTTCCTGCAGGTGTACGATACACTCTGTTTTGGGTAATAAAAGCAATTTCCATTCATAAAATGATGGAAATCGAGCACATGAACGGTGAAGTTAACCATTATTTCAGGGCTGGCAGACTGTTGTAGAGACCTTTCGCGGAGACCCTGGCATTATTAATCAAGATACATATTTTATATGTGATCTTCTTACCCAACTTGTTAGCCAACTTGATCCGGAATGTATTTCGTTTATTATAGAATAAAATATACGGTCTGCAAGATAGTTGCAGGCGTAAACATATAAAAGAAGCTCGTGTCTATTTGAGTTGCTCAAGTAAGAGTCTGGACATCGCCGAGTTTCTTCCGATTAGTTCCTTATTTGATGGCGGAATAAAGAATCATGAATTAAGAGTCTCTATTTGGAACATCTTTATTCGGAAAATTGCACATAACATTAATTGCATATATTTTCTTAATAAAATAAATATATTTTTAAGGAAACCACACAGTTATGTATTTTATATACACTAAGGACGCAATTTTTACCAAGAAGTCGCCGATGTTCAAACTCTTACTTGAGGGACTCTAGTCTCTATTATGTTTGTATAGTCAATCGGAACAATTAGTTGTCTGAAAAGTTGCAACTTCGAAATTCTGAAAAATGTGTCCCCTAATATACAGAGCGTCTGACACAAGACACACAAAAATTATGTGTAAAAATAGAGCAGGTCAATCTGAGTACGAAAATCTTTGGCATTTTGTAAACAATCAGGTTTTTAGATATTAAAAAAAAATATATTGTACGAGATTTTATCGAAAGTAGCTGAAACGCGACTGTTTCTTAGCAATATGCACACGACACTCGTGATACATCGAAAAACAATTGTCTTCGCGTCGCTTGCATCCTTACTCCGCTTTCAGCTGTCAGCCGATGTCCATTCATGCTAAGAGACAGTCGCATTTCAATCATTTTCGATGAGATTTTATAGAATCCGTTCCACAACATTGCGTGCTCTGACTCGTCAATATTATTTCATTAATATCTCGAAATTTCACGTAGTCGTTTGTAAAATGTTAGGAATGCTCATGTTGACGTGCTCCACCTTCATTCATGAGTTTTGTATGTCAAGATCTTGTGATCTTGTGATCTTGTGATCTTGTAATCAGATCTCCGTAGAGCCTGTTCTAGAACATCATGTGTTCTGGCTCGTCAATATTTCATTAATATCCCAAAATTTCATGTGATTGTTTGCAAAATGTCAGGAGTGCTTATGGTGCTCCATTTTCATACATAGGTTTTGTATGTTTTATGTCAGACTTCTATAAAGCCACAATATTGCACACTTTGGCTCCTTAATTTCTTAGCTACGGCAGGATTTTCCGCGGAGCTGTATCTCTGTACGGCAAAGTTCAACGCGGACTGCGCGAAAACAATATAACACTGCGATTTGCGTCTAGTAATTTTCACTACGCAAGTACATTAGCATACAGTTTTGGATGAATAACTTATAATTTATTAGAAATAAGAATGAGCCACTATAGTGGCGTACCGTTCAGAAAAATGATATACGCGAAAGCCACTATAGTGGCGTACAGTACCTAAGAGGTTAATCCTTTTTCCTTAATATTTCGAAATTCCACGTGATTATTTACACGTGGTTTTGTATGTCTGGCGTCAGACATCCTCCGTAGAATTCGTCCTACAATACTGCGCGCTCTAGCTCGTTAATCTCTTTTCATTAATTTCGAAATTTCACGTGGTCGTTTGTAAAATAGAAGCCCTTCGGCTTGACGTGCTCCACCTTCATACATGGGTTTTGTATGTCTTGCGTCAGACATCCCGTCAGACAATTAAATATAAAGAAATCCACGTCAACGAACAGTGTCGGTGAACACGGGGTGGGAAGCGTAACGTATAAGTCGTGAGTCGGGCACAATGACTGTCACTTGAAACCACGTGCACGGCAGCTATTTCCTTCCTGGCTCCGGGAACTAATTGCTTCGTTCGATCCTCTGTCGCTGCGCGAGCCGACAATCGAGATTGCTGCATCCGGTACCGGTTTCGTTCCCTCGTTCCTTGGTGGAGTTTCCCCTTGTATCACATCGATCGCGACACATTTCAGCCGAGATCCTCTCAATCTCGCGCGGACAAATGACTCCGGTCTCGAAATAATTGGCTAACATTCATTCGGCACATTGACTCCGTGAGAGAAATAACACACAAAATATACGTACAAACAAGAGTCCCTTTCTGTAACTTTTTGAAGTTTCCGGCGACGTTGCTCACCGCAATGAGCATTCTTACGTTCCAGCAAATAAATTCGCGAGAGCAACGGCAAGTTCGTAGAACTTGCGTGCCGATCCTCCCTGCCAACTTCTCCCCTGGGATATTCCAGATATCGTCGTCGCTTTTTCTCGGTGTGAACGACCTCGTGAGCCAGTGCCGTCGAAATTAATTTGCCCCCCTCGTCGGGGCCGCATGCAACCCTCGCCTTCTCTTTTTCTAGCCAGCTGCGACGCGAGCCGATCACAAACCGCGGCAGCGGCCACGACAGCCAGGCAGATGCGAGCCAACGTGTGGTTAACTCGGAATTACATCCATTTAGCGGCATCCTCACATTTTGTGGCCGCTTTGTGCCGCCAATTTGTTGCCGGCGACGCGATCGGCCGGACGGCACCAACGGTTAATTTGTTTGCGCGTCGCGCTTGTCATCGCGGAGACGAGCTTACGAGCGGTGGGTGGTAACTGATAACGAGCCCCCATGCCTGCTCGTGCATGCCGATACCCGCTCGATACGCACAAAGAAATATCTCGTGTGCCGTTATTACAGCACGAATTGCATCCGAACACCAATTGGCTCCTTAGTTGTAGTCCTATCGATCATTTTGGAGCCGGCCGGTAAAAGTGCACTAACAGGCTTCGACTAATTGGCGATTGAACGGGCTGTCACATATTTATTAGGAATAACTGTTTTCGATATTTTAAGTAAAGAATTGGGAGAGAACTGGAATAAGTAATGATCTCCAGCGATGATAAAGTAGGAAAGAATTCGTGCCGGCTAACCCTTTCGCTACCAGCGGCACATATATATATTTTCCATGCCATTAATAATAATCTTATTTATTTGAATAATCAACTCTTTTGATATATAGAACATATCAACTATCATTCCGCTTATTACCGTTGGGACAAGTATCCTTTCAAAAAGTTCAGAAAAATAAAATTTCGCGCGTGCATTGACGTTATCACTATTATTCTCTCGTGCTTGAAATATTCATAACACAACCGCAATTGATTTTTTTTGACTTCCTTTCTCTTTCATTTATTTGTATACCTAAAAATCTTGTTTATATATATATATATATGTTTTTTATAAGTTTATATATTCGTAAATCTATCCATGAGTTCATCATAAGCATACCAAATTTTTGTCAACAGACCTTCTGAATTCCAGTAAGTGTTTAGCACTTCAAAAGTATTAAATAAAGATTCGGTTTTTTTACTACATAGAATCAAACCATCTTTCGATTGAACTTCAATAAAATTTTATAATATTTGTGCAAAGAGAATATAAATTCTTCTTTTAAATACATGAGCTTTCCTGGAATTCTTGATGAGTATACTTCATGACTAATTATCACGAAAATTTTCTTTGTTGAAGATAACTATTATACTTAAAAAAAATGTAAAAAAAAGTAATCTCTTTCGCTTAATAAAGTAGAAAGTACTTATTTATATGAGGAACGTTATACACTGAGAGAAGAATTTAGTAAATATTATCAAAATTTGGTTACTATTACTAAATGGTAGACGTAAATATAGCGGGCCAAAGCTATGGCAATACTTATTAATTAATTTAGTTCTGTAAAATAAATTATTTATTTGACAGAAGTAAAATTTATTTGCTTCCAGAATATATTTGGTAAATAAAACTTATTGAATAGTTGAGCAAAATAAGCGATTTTATAATAGTTACAAAATGTTTGGTAGGTTCAACCAATCATCTGTAATAGATATTGAAACGATGTAATAGCTGCAAATGAATGAATTTTTCGTTGTGCTGCAACAAAATATACTTATTGGTAACAAAATAGAATTCGTACTTACTGAATCTTTTATTACATGGGATATAACAATTTCATAACAATTATCAAATAATTGTTCATAACTGTAATATATTTCATATTAAATATTTAATATTAAGTAACTATTACTAAATTATTTAATTGATGTTACTGTGAATGCAATTACGTCATACTCCCGATGTATTAAATATTTGGTAATTATTATCATAATTAGTATTAGTTACTAAGGATTCAACGAATTTCTGTAACTAAATGCAGTTTGTTATAGTTACCAGTCTTTTCTCTCAGTGCATGCTTTCTGGAACTTGCAAATTTCGTAGAAATTGAATTATCTCGCGCGTTCAACGTGTTCTCCATTATCTACATTTACCAGCAAGCATCCGCAGACTGTGAAGCCATTTCCGCGCTTTTCGCGAATGTGCGGTCGCAAATTAGCGCGCGGGAATAGCGTCGCATAGAGAGATAGACCTCGCCTGCGAGGAGGAGCAGCAAGAAGCGGTGTACACAACGGCGGGCGAGTAACACACAGATTAGCTCTGTGCCGGGGAAACGTAACGTAACGATACGAAATGAGAGGCGGACGTGGCTGTGGCGATGACATAACATCGCCGACATCGCCACCTTATAATCGCCTACGTGCTTAGGCTGCTCTCACAGCGACTGTCTTTGTAAGCAAAAGAGTATCGACTGATAAATAGCGCGCGAGTTCGCAAACATACGCACTTTCTCGCGACATTGAGCGGACGATCGTTCAATCGTTTACCGTACAGCGACACGACGTGACTCTCCGGACGATTAAAATAGCGGGGAAACATCCTTAGCTTGCAACAAGCGCACTTTGGCGCACGAGGTATTTTCGTATTCAGTCTGCGGTTAGAATGCGAAGATAATTCTCGCCAAGGAGGTAAAAGGATCACGTCAGTGCACGAGCGTGTTTGCGTCGCGCGCGATAAAAAATTCGTACTTATATTTTTTGTAAATTTTATGTGCTATTAGGCAACTATGAATCCGACACCAAAGCAAGATGGCTACTCTCTTAAAGTGAATCAGTGAATAGTCACTGATATCAGTTATAAGTATAGCACTGAGCACTTTCAGTGCTATACTTATAACTGCAATCAGTGTATATTCAGTTTTCAGTGATGTTTGACTGATTCATTTTAACAGAGTATGTTGCTGCATGTTTGGTTATTACAAAAATATACAGTTAACAGGATGCGGCGGGCATTAATATATAGAGGAATCTATCATGTTTATACAGTCAGTCACAACAATTAGTTGTCTGAGAAGTTGTAACTTTGGAATTCTAAAATATAGAGCATCTAATCCTGGTCTCTTCTAATATCTAGCTATTATATCATCACCAGTATTTTAAAATTAGATAGCAAATTATAATTGAAGTTACGTTAATGTGATAAGGATCTCAAAACAGCAGAATTGGGCATTACATTGCTGGCTAATAATTAGTTGCAGATTTTAACCTCATAACTGTAATTTCGTTTATCATTAGCTGACTTATTTGTCTAGTCACTAGGAAAAATGAGTGTTACATTATTAGCCAATAATGATATTAGACACAAATTTACTATCTCGTGATTGGACATTGATGAGGTTCAATTTCTACTATAGTTCACGTGATTCGTCTTTTTAAATGTTTCACGGTGCAAAAGTCGTAGGAATATAACTACAAGGAATAGATCTTCCAAAAAGTTGTTCTTTTTTGTTGAACATCAGAGTTCATGGAAAAATTCTCTCCGTATCGAGGCATGCAACGTTACCAAATAAAAAGATCCGTTATTGAAACGCGCATTAATTAATTCAAAATATTTGATGTCACCTTGAATAATCAACAGCAAGTCACCGAGCTTACTAATCTAAAGAAGGAAGTTTGCTATGGTATGCATCGCGCGTCACGTGTATCGAGTTTCCAATGATCTGACGATAATCGAGGCATATCCATTTACGTGATTTACCTGATCGTGTTCGTTCGCTAAGTAGTATCACTCGCCAAGATTGTGTCACCTATTACCGCTATAAATCTTGGCAAGCGCCGGCCGTTTGCTCACAAATATTATTTCCGTCCAACGCGTGTGGCTCTTTTGTCATGCACGTTCGCTACGGATATACTTGAAAGATCTTTAAAATTTAGGAATCTATAAATATTAATTTATCAATTTGTAAATATATCGAGAACACACACATATACACACACGCATATGCATATAATCACAAAATATTAATTATATAAATATATATGACTCAGCTGAGTAGCAACAAATTTCTACTTCAACATCATATTTTTATATATAACATATTTCCTTCATTTTATACCATTTCTGACTTCAAAACTTTTATCTTTGAATCACAATAAAATTTTGCATACATTATTCTATATACTTAAAGCATATATGTACAAAAATTCAGATATGTCATTATTTTTTATTTATCTTTTCCTTTACCACAGGACTTTTCCTTTACACACATCACCACATATTTCCATAACAGCACAGTTTACAACACTTCCAAATAGGCAGAATAACGTCAAATAATGTATGAATAACGTATTACTGACTTCAGAGGCGTCATTAATGCGCCATTAAAACGTCATTTGACCTCACCACGTTTGCCGAGCTTGCACACTTCAAAGTTGACAGTTTCTGATCCAGACTCTGAATCAATTGTCAAGTTGTTTGTGATCGCTTTTAGACGCGATACAGATTAATCTCTAATCTTCTCAAGCATTTTTCACCACTCTTGAGATATGGGCAATACACTCTGATGGCGCTGCAACGCGTTACGGTGCGCTGCATTATCGCGGCTGGAATTTTTCCCGATAACGGCGGAGCCGAGAACCTCGCGCTGCCCACCTGCTCGCCTATCGAAATCCCACTGGTCTAGTTCGAAGCATCGTGTACCACCGGCTCTCACGACGCATGCGAGTCGATATATGCGTATGCACTTCGCAAGGCGCGCACAGCACTCGATGCAGTCGCGATCGCGCGTCGCGGCTGCACGGTTGCGCGCTATCGCGGCGAGAGAGCGGGGCTTTTATCGCTCGGTTCAACGGGTAAATAATGACGCCTGCGTGCTTTGCGATTTATGGCGAATCAAACAAATGTTACGTGAAGGAAGGAAGAGGCGGTGTGTATTTGCAACTAGCCCCGATGCGAGAGGTATTCTCTCCTCAACGCGCAATCGTTATTCTTGATACTTCTATCTCTTGAATTCGCCTGGAAACTTGGCGATTTCTTTTCTTTCCTCTTTTGGAATTATATCGCATTTCAATGTTTGTGTACAGAAAGAAAAGTTTTTATATCAATTCTTTAAGTCTTTTTATTTCTGCAATTTTTTATAAATTACTATTTTATCAGCTTTGTTATATTACCTACGCTTGATGGTTATTATCAAATCTTTTTTTCGGTGTATATTCCTTTCTTGAACTCTGCGAGACTTCTTTGAAACAAGAAACACGCGACGTGTTTCGATCTAAATTAAGATCTTTCCCTTAGATCTCTCCCTTAGATCTGCAATATTACGTTTAATACGTTGCACACATTAATGCTAAATCCATAATTATATGTTCGATGTATTAAGTGTTAACGTTAGACACGCGTTACTTTCGTAGCCCGAAGTATTATGCAACGCAGCTCGATCACGCGTAACTTTCGCGAATCGGTCGGCGCGAATTGGCGACCGCCTGTGTATTTTATTAAGACGTAGGCCGGCGTGTCAGGTTTAAAGTCACGCTTTAATATCGTTATTCAAGTGGCATGTTTTTGTTACGATGTCAACCCTCAAGTGGCACCCATAGGCTATTCGTGTCCATGCGATTTCAAACCTTATAAAATTTCTAGAAGACTTCTTATGCGACTGGCTTCGCTCTGTAAAAACACCTTGAGGTAATGAGCATACAAACGCGGAGCGTTTTAAAACGTACGAGTACAGTTGCGTTGCAAGCAGTGACACGTTAAGTGACACGACCTTTTTTTTAAAGTTCTCTCTCAAGTTTACGTTGCGTATTGGTTGCATATAATTACCAATGCTGTTTCACTTGGAATCGAAGCAATTGAATTGCTCAATATATGTCAAAAACGATAAAAATTTCCAAATTGACATCTCGAGTATGAATTAACCTGTCAGACGCAGACAAGTAAATAAAGATTCATCTAATACAAAAGATCTGTAGCTTGTATGTACTGAACTAAGATGAATTTGTTCCGCTCAGGAAAATGTCAAAGTACATTGTTGTATCTTGCATCTGAATTTATCAAAATATTTTAAAATATCTTTTCTTTATTTGCGTCATAAAATCATAATTTTTTATATGAAATTATCTTTTTTATCGCGTTTTTCCCTATAAATATTTCAACCTTTTCGCTATAATAAAATATTAAATATTTTTTTTTATTTAATAATCGTCTTTTATAAACGTTAAACTAGATATGTGAAATTTTTTCCGGATCTTTTGAGCACTTTAATTGCCAAATTAATCGGCAAAATTGGGCCAGACGCGAATGATCCGTGTGCGCCATATAAAGCATGCCAAAACGTGTGTGCCGTTTGAGGGTTAATCGGTCAGTAACACTTTGGAAGCGGTAACAGCCTTCAGAGCCTGCACTCTCGCCGTCAGATTAGCGGGTGAAAAAACCGGCGGGGTTCCGTCACGCGGGACGGTTATAAATTTTTGCTTCATTAAAATGCACATCAACGACGCACTCTCATTATTGATCGGAGATCTCTCGCGTTCGCGCATCCCGACGGATAAAGTGCCGCGCTGTTCCGCTAATTATTTCACGACGAAAGTCGCGGCGACGCGCGAGCCCACGCGTGAGAAAAGAAGAGCCGCCTCTCGCGGTTAATTAATAACGTGATTCGCAGGATCTACTTGACGATCGGTCAACCGGTCGATCGATCGATCGATACGTTTCAGTTTCGAGAAACCGTACTCGTCTCCCACGACAAAGGCCGCGCACGGACACGCTCGAACTTTGAAGCGGCTCGATAAGACACGACGCCTCGCGTGCTCGACACGTTTCACTCGGCGTCACGGTAGATAGAGCACACCGGCTCGATTTACTCGCGCGAGATGGAAAATAATTAGATGCGAGCGTCGCGATAAACGCACGAGAAGCGCCGGCGTAAGTATCTGGGAATCGAATCGTTTTGAGCATGCACGTTTACTCTCTCGCAGTTGTCGGATAGCGTTGCACACTGAAAGAAGGATTTTGCATCAAAATTCGATATACTAAGCGAAATTATTTAATCAGAAATTAACAAACGAATATTTTCGATCAAGATACCGATGAATTTTTGTATCCGATCAGAAAACATCTGATGAGAAATATCGGCTCATAATTTTTTGATTGATTAACTCGGGAGTGGGCACGTATAGGTCATTTTCCCGTACTTTTTCGTTTTCTACTTATATCATCTAATCTGTTGACATTATTGTATTTTCGCTTTTATGTAAATTTTCTTTGATGTTTTCTCGTATAGCATGGAGAAGTAGACGGAGTAGACGCGCTTATTTCTATATGAAATTTGATACGTTTTTAGCAGTCGGTCTGAAAGATCATAACGCGCCTGCTAACGTTAGTCTTTTATCTTTGCCACGTCAGCATCGCTCGATATGCCGCCGAACGTCTATTGTCTTTCCGACATCGTAGTTGGACGGACGGTTCTCTCTTTATTGTTGAATCAATAAAATTTTCAACAGCACACGTAATTGGAGTATATATTCTTGATTCAATAGCGATATTATTAAAATTAATACTTGAATTATTGAAATAATACATAATGTGATAATTTTAATATTGCTATTATAAATCAAGAAGATTTATTCTCTATTTCTAAATTTATCAAATAAATTTTTAAGTTTATTAAATCAATGTTTAAGTTAATCGTAAAAGTAAAACGAGAGAAGCAAGAAATTCTTATTTTATTTTATTAAACTAAAAGAATGTAATTTTTTACTAATGCAGTAAAAATTATGATTTTTTACTAATGCAGTTTAAATAAATATTATGATTTTATTTTTAATATATTTACATATGTATAATAAGTTTAATATGTTTTCTAAACATATTAGATATATAAATGGTAAAAAGAAAAAAAGATGGAAAAAAGAAGAAATAATGACATCATAAAATTATTTCCTTCAATTATTATATTTCTTTTAATAATTTGATTGGTAATTTATTAATTATTACACATATATGTGCTTAAATATATTTCGGCCGAAATGACCGATACGCGCTCACTCCCGGGTTAATGAACGCGATAATGATTGGAGTATTCAATAAGATGTCCTGATCGGATATAAAAATTCATCAGTATTTTGA
This sequence comes from Odontomachus brunneus, assembly GCF_010583005.1. Taxonomy (NCBI): domain Eukaryota; kingdom Metazoa; phylum Arthropoda; class Insecta; order Hymenoptera; family Formicidae; genus Odontomachus; species Odontomachus brunneus. Next base: position 1,164,376 of record NW_022639556.1, on the reverse strand, counting down.
TCGAAAGTATCCATTTGTTAATCTTTTATCGAGTAATTTCTTACAGTGTAGTTGCTGTTAAATTATTCAGTCAAATAATGCGGGTCAAACATAAAGTGATAATTACGAAATCATTTAGTTGTATAAAGCAAATGTATAATGCCCAACGCGACGCGATACGCCGCACGTATTCCAGCCGAAGGATCAACCGCGGGGTAGCCTCGCGGGGCCACGTGGCTTAACGCGAGGGTTATATACTGGCGTTTCTCATTAAAAGCGACCGCGCCCGGGCGGGAATGTCTCCGGGCATCCTCGTAACTTGTACCTCGCCCGTAACTTTCCTTCCTTGTTCCGCGATAAATAACATCTCGCTCTCGGTCGCGCCTCCGCTATGTGCAGATTGTCAAGAGTGTGCGCGCGGCCTCGATACTGAGAGAGAAAGAAACAAGAGCTCAGTGGAGAAATGGCGCGACGTGCCGTCGGGGAACGGTAAGAGGGCGAACGAAGATGGAGGTATCGGGGAAAAAAGAATGCACGCACAGGACCACAGGGGATGCTGGAAAGAGGAGGGCGAGAACGCGGCGAACGGGATCAAGATAGATGTGGCGGAAGGAGGACGAAAGCGTGGTCGGGCGGACGAAATTAAGAAATAAATTTCTGGATCATAGAGGGATAAGGGCGCAAACAGAGATGCTCTCTTTCGTTCGTCTCGCGTCGTTCTCTGTTCAAACGAGGGGGAATGAGTTCGGTAAACGGTGACGAGAATAGACGGGGAAAAAGAGGAGCAGGATGTGCGTCGTGCCGTTTTATCGCGTCTTCCCCGCGAGCAAAGACCAGCGAAGACTAAAGGTCGCAAGGGGGACGGGGAGCAAAGGACTCGGGAGGAAGCCGAGTGTGGACACGCACATACATACAGACTCGCGGTATCGCTCTATCACCGCCGCCTTCCACCCGCGGGGTAATCGGCCAAGGCGATGTGTGATCGGATTATGGCTCGCGGACACGCTTAACGTCTGGCGAAAATTTATGCCGGCAGCGCGCCGTACCGGTACCGCGTTTGCAAATAATTATGCGGGTCACTCTCGAGATTATGTAAGCGGAGCGCTCTCTCGTTCTCTCTTCTGTCGACTCGCCACCTATAGTATTGCCGGCCAAGAGAGAGAAAGAGAGAGAAAGAGAGATCCCCGCGGACGACAGCGCTAAATCCTCGCCGGGCCGTACATGGACCGTGGAAGGAAAGGTCTCTGCGATTCGCGCGTGATTTCCAGGATATCGCGCCAACTTTCCCTGTGTGTACTAGGAACTCGAGTTTTCCGCGGAATGTATAATACGTATGGAGTAATTTATGATGCATACACACTCAACGTATTCCGGATGTGGAATTGTGCCGTGGTGATTAAAGCCATCGTAGCGACGAAACTTCAGATAATTATGAGCGATAAATTAGAATAGAGAACAGAATAAGATACTGATTCGCTTATATGCTGATAGAATAATATTTTATTAAAGTAATATACAGATACATATAATATTAGTCGTCTCGCCGAAGAATAACAAGATATAAACATAAGAAAGAAAAGCTCGGTAATACAAACAGAAGTGTAAGTCATAAGTGATACAAAAAAAATAATTTTTTCGTGTTAGAGAGATTTCTAAGTGTTAGAGATGATGACAATGAGAAAAAATCGCGATAAAAACACAAATATGCAGGAATAAAGAGTTGAGAAAACGAAAGGTGATAGATGAATGATAATAAATCGAATTTTGCATATTTATATAATATTTAAATATTGCCAGTTTAAGAGATCCAAGTGAAAGGTCTTTTTACGCCAGGGGCAGCGAATTCCACACGGTAGAAGACATTTTGTATTTGTGTTGATGTCGATATCCGTGTAGAAATTTTTGTGCTAAATTTTTAACATGTCCGTATGTTAACTTAACATATTGTCATTGAGTTATTTTGCTGGCTGCATCGAATTTACACTCACGATTGCTAAAAATTAAAATAACACAATTTATATGTAATATATACATTCACATGTACATGATACACATGTAAAGATTTATACGTACAGATAAGTTGTGTTATCGGTGAATGTTCAGTTTATGGTCGCCACTTTCGTTGATCTTAACCTTGATATATATGTTGTGAAAGTGATGGTTTTAAGTAACATACGGAAGACTTTAATTAGCGATCATTATTCATTAAAAAGTTATTAACAAGTAAAAATTTGTTATTTTATAATTTTTATCCAGAACAAGATTCATCTTTGTCTTTGGTATATGTTGTGAAAGTAATGTTCCTGTGTAACATTTAGAAGGTTTTAGTGTTGGCGGTCACTTTATTAAAAAATTTATTAAAAATTATTAACAAATATAAAGGTTTATTATTATTATTATTGTTCTTGACTTTGATATACACCTATGAACATCGATTTATCCCACCCTAGATTAGTAAATAGTTCAAGTTCAAAGAATGTGTCTACCCTGATATGTATTTATAAGAGTTATAAATATGAGAGCCATACACACATGTATAAATCTTGTAGATAAATCAGTAGCATCTTTCGGTCTTGCTTCACTAAATCTAGAATGAGACGAATCGATGTCCATGGGTATGTCTTGCGAAGATCATGATTTTGAATAGCGTTTGAAAGATTTTATTAATAATTGGCGGTTATTGTTTATTAAAAAGTTTTTAATACATATAGGTCGAATCTTTTGTCATATATAATTGTGCATCGTTCAGTGATATTGGTCAAGATCATCCAAGATGGCGACTTTAAACTGAACATTTCTTTTTCTTGAATTTTTCCAACAAACCCTTATCACACATCACGGTTGAACGGGTTCACCGGTCGGGCCTGGTAAACACCGCGTACTTTCGCCGGGCAAATTCATCGAGGATCTTTGATGCGGCGCACACGTTGAGTCACCGTACGTTATGCCGCGATAAGGTGTCGCAATACATCAGCGCGCAACAAGTTATCGCCGAACGAGCGGTATTCCTGCCGACGATAATTACCCGCGGACTTGGGCATCGTTACCGCTCGGATAGCAATTAGTTCCACGCGCATGAACGATTTCTAATTGGTAGTCCATTAAGCACGATAGATTATTATTTCTCTTCCCATTTTATCAAAATCGCGATAATCGCGACCAGTTTATTCACGACCGAGACGAGGAACGGGTACTGCGGAACAGTTAATTATCTATTAATTGGCCAAACAAAATGTCGTCGCCTGCGCGCGTACACTCGTTCTCGCGAACAACCACATTTCCCTTCTTTTCCCATCTTTTCTCGCGCGCCGAGGGAAGAAAGAGATTCGGCGTAATTCCAATCGAGTCCTGATCGATTCCTATTGTGCGTGCGTCGGCGTACGTGTGCGCGTAATTAGATATGCAGGTGATTGCGCGCGCGGCGCGACCGTGGCTTCTAGATTACCGCGCAGGGTCCGCGTCAATGGCGATCAGAGATTCGTAATTAACGATTACCGTTAAGTCCCGGGTCCGATAAACGGCGCAGAAGATGAGATCGACCACGAGCGATCAGGAATTGGCCACGATATCGGAGGATCAGGAAGTGCAGGATGCGCCGGGGGTTAACGAATAGCAGCCCTTCAGCGCTAAAAAAAGGGCGACCCGAGCGGGCGCTGTAGAAAATGACGTCCTCGTGCATCCGCGCTCCCAACAAAAGTATCTGTTGTCGGCGAATGTTGCACGGCGTTTCTCACGATGCACCGGGTGTTACGGCGTCCAATAAAATTATATCGCAACGCAACGCAACGTGCGTGCGACGCGTAATAGCTTGTATGAGGATAATATTGCTCTCTCTTTCTCTCGTCTCCTCCCTTCCTCTTTCTCTCCTGCTTTCTCGGTAGCATCTTTATTGCCTATTATGTTAAATTTATAGTGCATTCCTTATTTTAAAGCTCCAACTGCGTGGAGTAACTCGAAGCAATAGATATGCTCCGGTATGATAAAGTACGCTTCTTTTTTTATATACATACGTATTTTATCATGCGCTGTTTTCTAATTGGAGTGCTCGGAATAGTAGTACGCGTACAAATATACATGGAATGTAAATAAAACTATTCTAATTGAAAGCTGTTACACTTTCGTCGGTGATATATCCCCGCTAGAGATATATGCAGTAGACATCCGTCCAGTTATTATCCAGTATATTCTCATTAGTTGTAACAGAAGTAGTTTACTGTAATGCAATGAGGTAGTTTATTGTACGAAATGTGGATCGATCTTTTCCAAGATGTAGTATTAGTAATGTTAATTCATTTGCGAGATGAAAATGAGATGAAAGTAAGCTAAAGACAAATGGGGTATATATTAATAACGTAGAATCTCATTGTGATGAAAATGCTTCAGATTATTCTGATAGTGATGATACAAAACTGTCACGATAGCTTAGACTTAAAATTTGATGGAATAGTACAACTATAAGAATGAATAAAAAGATGTATACCATTTGATAGTTGTGAAGGATAAAAGACGATAAACCTGAAAATATTATTAAAAAAACATGAAAATATTATACCATTTGTCAAGAATTTCCTGTATGGCTCTCGTTAGCTTAAACATTTTTAACTGGAAAGTATGCACAGAAAATGTAATACTACTATGACAAACTTATCTATTTTATGAGTAGCAGACTTGGCAATTAATCAATCGAATAGTTTTTACCTATTTCCTGTTCTGTTTCCGTTCAGTACCGTTCAGTGCGTTTAGAACCTGCGCATCTTTCGTGCAGCAACTGCAGGAAAAGCATTATACCTTGATTGAGATCCTGAGTGGTTTCACTCTCAGTTATTAGACAAAAGTTAACACAATCGGAAACTGCATTAAATTTCTACTAGGGATTCTGCTACACTAAAAAATTAGGTGAAATATGTAAGAACATGTAAGAATATATATGATAATCAATTTTATCGGAGATTTATATCTTCCTTCAGTTATGTTACCGCGTAAAATTTGTCGCGATATTTAGTGTACATCTCAGAAATAACAAGAATGTCTCCAACAGTCTCGATCGTTGTATGTGAAGGAAAAAATTCAATTATGTCTCTCGAGACTTTCTCTCTCTCTTTCTCTCTCTCTCTCTCTCTCTCTCTCTCTGCCTCTCTCTCTTTCTCTCTCTCTCTCTCTCTCTCTTTCTCTCTCTCTTTCTCTCTCTCTCTCTATCTCTCTGCCTCTCTCATAAATCGTAATAGGGCGTCCGGACGTGTCGTTGCCCGTTCAATCGGCCACAAGAAACCGCCGCGGTTGATTCGCCTACCGCAGAGTCATCCTTCTTTAATGAAATCGCCCCCTGCCTCCCACTGCATGCCTCTCCCTTCCTTTAAGGTCCGTTGCTGGCCATTATAATTCTATCTGACTGCAAGGGGACCGAATCGCGCGCGTCAATCGGCGGCATATGTCGAAGTGGGCGACACGATGCGCTTGAAAAGTGCATCTCGCATTGATATGCGCATAATCGCCGCGGTAGGAATGCGCAGAGGGGAGGGAGGGAGGAAGATGAAAAACACGTGAGGGATCGATTCGCGACCGCTATTCACCCACACAGACGCGCGTCGTTCGCAATTGATCTCGATCGGGGGTTCGATCGGTGAACAGATGTGTAAGATTGTGACTTACAAAATACTTAAATAGTTCGACTAATATGACAAAAATCGAGACGCTAGATAGTTGAATTTAATCCGTAGCGGACAAAAACTTGTAACAAACATTTATAAGAAACGCGTGAATAGACGACAGAGAGCTTTTCTTCGTGTGACACGCGAAGCGAAATGGAGATTCGTTGTCGCAAATAGTCGATATTGAGAGGTTGGGAAAGTGCGAGAAATAAAGATTGCGAAATTGAGCTCATGTAATTGCGTGTCGTTTATTTTATTAATGATATTGAATATTGTGTCGTGTAACTGAATACGCTTGCACAATTACTTTAATGCATTTCAATCGGCCCTCAAAGGGAGATCCCGACAAAAATCTTCAGATTTAACTCTTTGACTCATACATTTTATTTCTCAGTAAAGTTTCTTCAAATTTTGCATATTTCGAAGTCGCTGGTTACAAATTTAAATTAAAAAGATTGAAATTTGAAATGATGGGTCCAATATATTTCAAACTTGCAGAAACTTGCAGTAAATATATCGTCAATATTTCAATAGTTTATTGTAAAAATGGAACTTACAGAAAATTTTGAAAAAAATGTATAAAATTTCATTAGTTGTTCTAAACAAATTATTGACGTTTCGATATGTCGATTCTTAATAGTTAGTCTTAACATTATTAATAGTTAGTCCTAAAACAAAATATTTTTGTGAGAAAAAGTGCTTCTTTACTTTTATTTGCTTATAATAATTTAGCTTTAGATTAAAGAAATATTCAAATTATTTCTTACTTATTTTTAGTTTTTTCTGTTCATGAGAGAGAGAGAAAGAAATAAGTGTATAGTGATAATATAATCGACTATATCTGTTATTAAGTTCGTTAAAATGACTAAAAATAAAAAAAAAGTGGGACATCGCACTATGGCTCAAAGGGCTTAAAGAAGGAATTGTCCAAGTAAGCTTACAGATGGAGAGAGAGAGAGAGAGAGAGAGAGAGAGAGAGAGAGAGGGAGAGAGAGAGAGATGAATCCGTCGATCGATCGGCAATAAATAGCCGTTGTACCTGTTGGTCAATTGGAACATCCAATTGGTCAATTTGCGGCACGATTCGCACGTTACCGTGTTACGAAATGTAGCAGGGATGACGAAGGAGCTGGTTGGGGTAGCCGTCGCGCGCGAGGGGGAGAGAGAGGCGATCTTCCTCTCACTCGCTTCGCCTCCTCGATACACGCCCGCGGCCATAACTCATCGTCGATCTTCGTAATCACGGACTGGGCACGGCCATTAGAATTATCGATAAGTATCGATATCTTGCGCTGCGCACCGCGCAAGTGGCTCTCTCGCGGCATCAGCTGTGTGAGCGGAAAACGCGGCTGCGATCTCGCTGGGGAAGGGCTGCCCTCGCCGTTCTCCCGAGAAAACGATAGGGATTCGCACGATGCCCGCGCTACTGATTCACCGACGGCGATGCTGATTCACCGGCTCTTGTTCCGTTTTCATTGGAAGCAACTCGGCCGTGAAGCGAAGCCGCGGCAAATTAACTCCTCGATCGTGGCTCTCACTTAGATAACTTCGTCGGCGCGATAAAGTTGCTCGCGCGGAAGGCTCGCGCCGGTGAAAAAATGTCGTGGCAAACAGGCGGATTACAGAATGCGCTAATGCCTCCTATAAATTGGCACCCGTGACTTCGCGCGTGATGTTATTCTCCTCCGCTCGTGTATTATAACTTCACGGGACGAGCGATCCGAATGAGTCGTACGACGCTGTGTCGCGACGACGCCTGTGGTAAGGTCGTTCGGTGTCTTTGCCGCAGGGTTCGTTACACGCACCAATAATTTGAATAATTGAAAAAGAAGGCGGCGACCTTGTCGTGCGTCTTTACGCGCGGTGCACCGATCAAAAAAAGATTGGTAATTATTATTAAATGTATTTAGTGCAGAATTAAAACAAAAATTCGGTAACTAATATCAAATATGATAATAATAACTAAATACATAGTAGATTTGATGAAAGTCTTTTAATCATAGTCAGTTCAAAGATTTTAGTAATTGCTACCAAATATTTAACATCTATTACCAAGTATTTGATGAATATTATCGGATATTTGATAAATGTTGTGTAATCATACAATTTTGTTTTTTTCCTAGTCATATTTCTTGCAATTTTTTTACAGTCTCTTTGATGACTACATTATCTTCTTAAATAAAGAGATTCTATACAATTAAACGTAGATAATACTCCGATAAGTAATATTCCGCATAATAATTAAAAAAGATTTTTTATATTAAAAAATGTAAGCTTTAGTTTTTATAATCTGAATAGAATTGAATAGAAGCTTTCCAAATAGCGCGCTGCAAATCCCCATAAATGACGGACTTTGTCCTAACTCTGACCAAAAGAATTTTAATTATTATTGTATATTAACGACATCTAATAGTAAAAGTGAGAAATAAGATAGCAATGAGAGATATAAACAAAGAATTTCAGATCATATCTTATTTTGTGCGCGCTATAAGCATAAACAAAAATCAGTTACGATTTCGGCGACTGTTTCCTGGTTGCGCAACGTCGATTGTTCCTGGTCGACGGGACTTGTTGTCCTCGTAATTCCTCGAGTCTGACGTCGGGTCGTCGAGAAAAATTCGTGGGAAGCGCCGCTACTTACATCGATAGAGTCGGCCGTAATCGGATCAGCGACAAAGCAGCTTTAGAAGCAGCCGGCGTGTACGACGCATTCGCGTATGTACGCATACACGCTTATCGCGTGCACCGCGAAGGAGAGCATGAAGAGGAGGCGGGGAGTCTTCAAGGGAACGTATTACATAACTAAATATGCAATTACGTGGATAAAGGGGCAAGACCGCTGCCCACAAATTACGCGTCTAGCTATCCGCGCAATTCCATTGCCTTCTTATCCTCAATAATTGTTGCGTCTAACGGTGCGCGCTCGTGGCAGCTGCCATTTGCGTATGTCGCGGCGCGAAGTGGCGCAGATGCGTATGACAATGCACAACTGACCGCGGATGAAAGAACGGGAGAAACCAGCAGCCCGACGTCCGGAGTTTTGCACCTGACCGCGAGATGACTTCAACATTTCGCGCTTGCCGCGCAAAGCAGACCAGCGGGAACTGAGTGATAGCGGTGTCCGGGGCTAGATGTCCTATACTTTAGAATTTCGAAGTTACAACTTCTCAGGCAGCTGATTGTTGTGACTAACTGTACAAACATGATAGAGACGCGACTACCTTCTATGTACTAATGCCCGCCGCGATCTTGTTAATCGTATATTTTGTTCTGTAATAATTGGAGAGTTAAGCGACACTTCCATTGTCAAAAGAAAATCTTCGAATTTCGGAAGAGCGGCATTCGCGTCGCGAACATAACTTGCATACTTGCCGGTGCATCGTGATTCTCTTCGAAAAACGGCGCGAGTCCTTTCAAGCGATGCTCCTTTCATGGAAATACGACTTTCACGTTTCGGGAAGACGATGCGCGCCCAGAATGCGATTCTTCGACCTACACATCGCGGTGCAGCGGATGCGCGCAAAGGCGTGCTTTGCATACGCGCGTCCAGGATGGATGGTCGTTGGCAGACTCGATCTGTAAAGCCGGTAATTACGCCTATTAGCGTAATGCTGATTGTTTTGGTCGTGCACACCCTTTTTCCGCGGCGTTCCGCGGCTCCACGCTATTCGCGCGCTATTCGCTTCGCCCGCGCAGAGAGCGGCGGTGAGATACGAACCGATTAGTGCTCACTTTGAGCGGTAATTATAGGGGCTTTTATTGAGAAAGGAATTCACTCACGGCACGGACCGCATTCTATTCTTACGACGGATTATAACGGCTGACGAGATACGCGAGTCGTCGGGGAGAAAGGATTATTTTTAATTAACTCTCCGCTTGTCACTTTCTCGTCGTGTCACCATTTATTCCGCGTGCCATCTAACAATATCTTGAATTTCGTCCCTTTCCTATTTCTTCTATTATATTACGATATTGCAGAAAATTATCTCATTTATATCCTGACTAAGCTTTCAAATATCTTTCTAAAAACAACACACACAAAAGTAAAAAATGAAAAGTGATTGAATGGAATTTTAATTTTCGTATGCAATTAAGTAATTGTTGTCTGATAGATTGGCGGACGATTGTCGTGTAAATCGTATCTCGAATGGAACGAAAGACGATCGATCGTATCGATTAAACAAAGGAGGGCTAACGGTGACCATGGCACCGCGCTCATGTTTTTAGTGCTCACTCACGTTGGCTGAGCTTAAAGTTTGTATTCGTTTCCGTGCTTTTTAAAGAAGTTTCAATCGTGAAATTATTCTCAATAGTTTTAATGAATCTCCGGAACAGAAAAATAGAGAGAGATTTGAAATATAATTGCTCTTTTTTAATAATTTTAATTAATTAACCGATTTCAAGGGAAAGAGGTTCTCAGTTTGCTTTGTATGTATTTGTATGTTTTCTTATAATTCAAGAACTGTTAAAAAGATATTGGAATTAAACTTTTTCGTAATTTACTTCAGTATGTTGTCTGCGTAGTTCTCAGATTGGTGTTAGCTGCTCGAGTTTTTGTTCCCAGTGGATAATTATATTATTTCAATATTAACTCAAAATTACTTCCTACTTTGTAAGACTTTCGAGGTTTTCGAGGAGGGTTAATCTTTCTTATTTTTAAAAATTTGTTTCCTAAAATCATCTTTAGGTTGGATTTGTTATTACGTTACATACGATTCTCTCTTGTCTCCAATGAATTGAGACGCCAGAACTTTTCGGTCGCGACGAAGCGGCTCGCTTCGCGCTCACCTCGTCGGATCGAGCGCCGTTTCCCGCGGAACGTTTCCCACAGGACGGCGAGCATTGTTCGCGACGTGATTTATTCCGCGGGCCGAAAGGACGCTCCGCGGAAAAAAGGGCGGCTACAAAGAGAAATGGTTTCTCAAAACGTCCCGAGGGTGGAAGCGAGCAGTCACGCGCTCGCTCGCCGAACGCGCTGGCACGTCGCGGGCACATCGGGCCCGGCGGGCCCGCGTGGGGCCCGCCGCGCGGCACGGCTAATTACTATCTAATTGCGCGCATTACTGAATACAACAACGGGCCGCGGCCGTTAAAGGCGGCCGCGACGACGCCCGGTATAAATGAGCCCTGACGGGATATAAATTCAGGGTTAAATACTGCATACAAAACGCAATAAAGCCCCGGTTTACGAGCATCCGACAAGATCTCCCGCGTACGTAGCCGTGTGCAGGGCCGCAAGACGGTCGTCGTCGCGGACCAGCGCTTCCGCGATCGAATTTTGCGAAAGAACATCAGAATTTTTGTAAAGCCACTCGCGTCGGGCTATACTCGGCCTACTGGCGTTCATACACTGAGAAGAAAGAGTATTTGAAAACTTACTTTTCAAAATTTGAGAAAAATTAATTATTTCACGGTTATTTCTATATTTGGAATAAAGTTTTTTTCACAGAAATCAACATTGTATTATTCATTTTGTATTGTGTATATTCCACAGGTATAAACTTTATTTCATAGAAATCAACTTTATCTCACAAATAAATTTTCAATTATTTTTTCTCAGTGTCGGTATTGTACACTGAAAGAAATACTTGAAAATTTAGTTGTGGGGTAAACATTTATTTTACAAGAATTAATTTTTTACTTCACAGAAATCACAGAAATCACTTTGTGTTCTACAAATAAATTGCCAAGTTTTTTTTCAGTGCATCGGAACTCTATATTAAAAAAAAATTTGAAAATTTATTTGTATATATTTTATATACATAATGTTTATTTCTATGAAATAAATTCTTTCATCTTCCTCTCTCCAAATAAATTTTCAAATATTGTTTTCTTAGTGTATACATACATGAAAAAACTGCATTCAAGTAAATGTCACTTGTTTCAAGTATTTCATATGTTTATGCACCCGCAAATTTATCCAAAGTCTGTTATAAGCACCAAATTTATTTCATATACTTTGTAAATTCTACTTAATTTAACATTTTAATAGAAAATATATAAATTTGACTTGCTTACTACAGAGTTGAAGTAACTAATTCTTCGATAAAATTTTTTGATATTCTAATAAACAGAATAAATTTTTCTTTTGAGTATACGATAATGAACTTTTCTGAATTTTATGCTGAGTGTATTTTAAGACTATTGTTAAGAAAATATTATTTGTTATAAAGGAAGGAAAGTAAACCGAGTAATCGCTATTCTTAGCAGCAGAATGATATGATTGTTCTGTGTGCAATTAACTTGTTTCTTTCAAAATATATGTTTCGTGTATAAATTTTCTTTGATATTTCTAGTGGAACACACTTCGTAATTGTAAATATAATTTTTCGATTTGTTATTCATCGATATCTGGCGTTTGATCTCTCCTGTACACATAAATGCGTCTCTCTTACGTAAAAAGACAGACAGAATTAATATTACAATTATCTCTCAGCTACATTGTGGATTTACTTCTCGTTTCCATCGTCGATCTGACAGCTGTTAGGACTTGGTCGACCTTCGTCTCTGGGCCGCTTTGCGTGCCCTTCGGGCTCGGTTATTAATCCAACCCTGTTACGTGTGTTACGCGTCGTTTGTATACACACGTGCACGCACGCGCGCGTTTCGTTTTCATGCACACGTGGGACGCTCGGCCGAGTGTCGTGGACGTGGAAATCGGAGGTGTTTGCGTGAATATTTAAGCCGTACGCGCGAGAGTGTGCGAGTGCGCGCGACGCGGTTGCGGATACATTGTAATTTAATTATTAATTTAATTACGAAGCGCGCGTACGCGAGCTGTGCAACGTAACGTAATTTTACAACGTTAACGGTATGCGTGTACGGTAAACGGTAGTGCGAGCGGGACTGTTTAATACCTGTTCCGCTTTTCTTGACAGAAGCTCTGCGGGAAATCTATAATTAATAGACGACGGGAGAGAGAGGGAGAGAGGGAGGGGGAGGGAGAGAGATGGAGCGAGGAAATAAATTAATACTGTGCAAACCTGATATCATTTTATAACGAGTGTACGAAATTATACACGTGTCTTGCGTTTGAATATATTATCGCGGTTATTATTATGGATTTAATATATTTGTTGTGTGTGCAGACGATTGATATTAAATACTTCTAATATTTATTAATTTAAAATAATATTAATGATGAATAAGTATTGGTCTACAATACTCAAACGAGTTTAGTATGAACCAAATTGAAACAAAGGTTGTGTCATTTGATTTTATCTCATTAATTCGTTTTCCTTGCTTTATTTTTTATTATTACTAATTATGTTTTCGTCACTTTTTTGTACAAAACGAAAAAGTAGAGTATTTGGTCCACATACACTCAATCAAGTTTAGTTTGAATCGAAATCGAAACAAAGTCCGATATTCGATTTTACTTCACTCATTCGGTTTCCTTGTTTCATTTTTTTATTATTACTAATTACACTTTTGACAGTCTTTTGTAAGGAAAGCGTAGAGTATTTGGTCCACATAGGTATATGGTTCACATAGATTGAATTAAATTTAGTAGAATCAAGTTTAGTTTGTAACAAAGAGCGCGATATACGATCTTACTTCACTCATTTGCTTATTATGTTTCTGACATTGCTTGTGCAGGAAAAGAGAACATGATCTTACTTCACTCATTTGCTTTCCTGGTTTTATTTTTTCATTATCACTATTATACAATTATGTTTTCGACACCTTTTTATAAGAAACGAGAAAACGTAGAATATTTGATTCACATACACTCAGTCAAGTTTTGTTTGAACCAAAATCGATACAAAGACAGTGATATTCGATTTTACCTTGCTCTTTCACATATCTCTTGTTTTACTTTTTTATTATTACCAATTACGTTTCTGACATTGCTTCTACAGGAAAAAAGAATACGTAGAGTATAGGTAACGTGGTTGATAACACGAACATTGCGTCGTTATCGAGCTGTTAAGATCTACACGATGGGCCTGAAGTATTAACGAGCGACGCCTTCACAACAATGATTATCCACGCTCTTACAGTGGACTCGAGCAATTGCGCGGCTGTTGGTCGCGGTAATTGAGGAAACGCGGAATCGGTAATTGACACGGAGTGCCTCTGTCGACGTGGAGCAGAAAATTTCCAGGCTCGCTTGATGTCTTGCTCCGCCTCGATCTTTTTTTCACCTCTCCTCTCCCTCCAAGTCCCGCGGGCTTGACCGTTGCCCGGCGACTTATAATCCGCGCTTAATAAGCGACGCTTTTCAACGTAATTGGTCACACATTTCAGCGTCAGTCATTGCATTGAGCAATGCTAGGCATTAATGGGGAAATTTCGATCCGTGCGGCTGATAAGAAATCTCGAGGCATTAACTCGAACGAGGTGGGAATTTTACAGCTAACGAAGTTCGACGTGTTTCGTAAGTTGAATGTTTTATTCACGGATTTCGACGAAAGCTCACTCAGTACGGATGTTGCGGAGAGTCACGAGGCCTCGCTCATTCATTCGTCGATCGTTGTTTGCATTTTTCATTCACGCTTTTCATCGCGAATCTTATTTTTATCTCTTTACAGTATAGACATTTAAAGACAAGTCATAAATTATTTCTCACGCTGTCGCGAACACTCTCTTATGTTCACCGTATCATTCGTTATTTTTATTCTCAGAATCGATCTGTTTGTTTGGAATCTTTTCGGTGAAAATGATATACTCGTGTAGCTGTCATTAAGTTGTCATCCTCATATCGTTCCTTTAAGAGTTAGCTTCTATTTAGGTAAACCGATGGGAGGCGATTATCTGCCATGATTACAAGACTCATATCTAAGTTCATCTCTTCAGAATAGAATAACTCCAAATGAATGCGTCAATAATTGTCATACATCTTATACACATATACCTATATTTAAATATTTATACACTGTTTTTTATTTAACTGCGCATCTCTATTAGATAAACTGATGCATAAACAAAGCGCTCATCAGAAAAATAAACAAAATATTTCTAATATTGCGTATACGCGTCTCTCTCTCTCTCTCTCCCTTTCTCAATTTCGTTTCAAATTAATAGTGATACTTAGTGAAATTAATGTATATAAATATAAATTTGTGCTTGATAAATAGTAAATTTATAAGTGGCTTCCTTGATACGCGCTACTGAAAATACAGCAGGTAAAGATACAACGGCCTTAACATATATTTTTTGAAAATCCTGTTCTCTCAATATCACCTTCACGAGCAAAGTACGCATTGATAGCTTGTGAATTTATTTCGAAGAATAATGCACAGGAACTCCTTGAATATTGACCTTCCTCTTCTCCGACGCGTTTCCCTCATGGCCAATTTTTTCGTGAGAGTGCAAAGTACCAGAATTTGAATTTCAATTGCTCAGAGCGACACAGTCGAATCCGACGTTCGATTATGAGAAATGGTTGGTGCAGATTGGAGCTTGACGAGCACCGATAATTAATACGACAATCTCTTGTTGAGTAAACAACATTAATGTCAACATTCTTGCGCCGCCAGCGAAGCGTTAATGTCATCGGAACTTTTTTTTGTGGCGCGACTAGCCGCCAACGTAATGAATCTCGAGAAGAATAATTATACTCTCCGGCATCTTGATCCTCGCGCCATTACGATTCACGGGAGCTACACATGACGTGGAAAAATTATTTGCTAAAATTACGAGACAGCGAGCGACCGAACGTCGTCGCAGCGAAGCGACGTAATTTCCATGAGAACATAATCCTCGTGATGCGGAATTTTAAGACTACACGAAGAGAATTTTGTAACAGTTATTAATTTTGTTGTTGTAAGCAATTTTGTTAAAGTTACTATAGGATTTCGTAATACAGAAATAGATCGACATCCTATGAAATAATCTTTTCACATTTTATATGAACTAGTTATATCTTATGAACTGAAATGTGCTATTGAATAATTTTCTATGCTTCCAGCGAAATTTGATATCAATTAAGGTTCACTTGAAATTAAAAGAAGTCAAAAGAAACGTGTTTCTAGTGAAATTTACTATATGGGCAAGATTTAATTTCCCGAATCGTTGATTTTATTTTTGACCTTAATATTTCATTTCATACTTACTTTGATATAAAAACAATATTTCTAATATTGCATACATGCGTCTCTCTCTCTCTTTCTTTCTCTTAATTTTGTTTCAAGTTAATAGTAATACTTAGATAGTGAAATTAATGTATATAATGTATATAAACGTAATTTATGCTTGATAAATAATAAATTTATAAGTTGCCGTCAACGACGCAAGAATGTTGACATTAATGTTGTTTACTAAGAGATTGTCGTATTAATTATCGGTGCTCGTCAGGCTCCAATCTACACTAACCATTTCTCATAATCCAATGTCGGATTCGATCGTGTCGCCCTGAGCGATTGAAATTCAAATTTTGGTACTTTGCGCTCTCGCGATATCGGATGAATCTGAAGCCTCTATCAATTTTTTTAATTTTTAATTTACTTTAATATAATTCGTCTAAAAAATCGCAGGCTCATACCAGTTGAATTAAAGCGTGAGTGGCAAGAATCATCTAGAGTCATGGTTAGCAGTCGCACTGTCTGAAAGTGTGTTTGAGTATTCAAATTTATTGAGCGACGCAATAATTAATGCCAGTACTGTATGTATGTATTTTTACACATGACTATACACGCATCTCTAACACGTCTTTATTTTATACAAAAATAACGGATTCACTCTCGCTAAAATGAATGAATAATTTCCAAGACAGACCTCACTGACAGCCTACTCCTGCGCTGCTAAAAACGTACAGTGAAATTCGAAAGAATTTATACGAAGAAAGGAAAATTCTGACACCTGTTCTCTCCGTACAGAAGTGTCACGGGACAATATTAGTAGAGATGCGATAAGCTCATTGAGAAATATTATCTGCCCTTATCTCGATTAATATCGCATTCATGCGTGTTTTACGATGAACGGCGCGAACGAATTACAGTCATAACAAAGTACCGCCGGTGATAGCATCTTTTAGTTCAAGGCTTGCCGGAACGTGCGATTTCAAACGGCGTGTGTGGGACGCGCGTTTACCCGCTCGCGTAATTAAACGCGGCGGTCGTTGAACGCGATAAGAGCGCGTAGTCGGGGCGACATTTGACATCGGTTATGAAAAGTATTCGGTATCGTGGCGCGAGCGCGAGCCGATGAAAAGAACCGGGAGCGTTCGCACGCGGTATTCGAAAAATAGCACCGAGTGCAATCATTCGTGCGCGCTCTCGCCAGTAGCGAAAGGGGAGACGAGAGGGGGCCGAGGGAGATAGAGTTTTATTAGATTCCGGGCCGTCTAATGGGATACGATAGCGGTGATTTGTGTGCTCGGCCGTGATTTAAATAAGAAATCGGCGGCGGGGCCCTGCCGCCTCGTACGCGTCGCACGCTCGGTTTAAGTCGGCCGTTGACCCTCTCTCTCAGCTGATTGTGAGGAATCGTTGCTCAGAATGCACGCTCATATAATACGTCGCTGCACCCAGGACCGAGACGCGGCCAATCGAATCAACGATTACTACTTAAGCGTCGCGGTAGGCGCGCGCGCACGCTGAAAAAAGCTAAGTGCACGCGGCATGCATTTACGTCAGTCGGTGATTTAACCCTTTCGCCGGCTTGATCGCTGCCTGAAAAATACGCTGCCTCACGTACCATTTATAATGTGCTCTAATGAGGCCTAATTAAGTGTAGATACAGTTAAAATTTCGTGCGCGCTCTTAGCGTTCTTCGCGTGTAGATCTTAATAATCACGCTCCTGCGCGTCCCATCTCCTTCTCCCTGTGAAGGGGTAATTTTACATAATTTATGGCCATAATTTTTCCTACTTATCGTCGGGACCAGTGATAAAAAATGAAGTTAATTTTCGCTCGCGCCACGACGCCGAATATTTACTTTTTTTACGAGCGTGCCAGGTCGAAATTAGGTCGAACCAAAATTTCGACTCGGCCAAGTGCCGCTCCGACAACTCTCCTTAATAACTCCCCTGTCGTTTCCCATAACATCGGCACCAAGTTGTTAACATCATGGCAATCACATTATCTGCAGTAATTGATGGTTAATAAAAAAAAAAATAATAAATAAATTGTCTTCAAAAACCTAAAAAGCCCTAAAAAGTAGAAAATAATTTTAGATCGATATTCCTATAGAACAACAGCTTTTATCCTAATATTCTAACAATATTAGAAGTTGCTGCCAAAATCTGATTGATTGAGTCAATAATCATACTTTTTTTATTATTTATATTTTTACAGAATTATATTTATCTCCTTACAATTTACCTATTTAATTTATCTTTTTCGCGATTACTTCCAATATATCGTTAGAATATTAGAATAGGATTGTAGAGGCATAGTGCACATAGGGATAGTGCAGTGAAAAGAGGATTTTGTTGTCGAAACGAAATTTGATACACTAGAGTAAAATTTGTGGTTAAAATGAAGTCAACGAAATGTTTAGTAATTGTAATAAAAAGACTTAATTGCCGCTTGTATGTTTTGCTTTTGCACTAATATATCTTATTTGGAATAAATAAAAAGCATGTTAATCAAAAGCTAATCACATCGTATATATTTTAGCTCTAAAAATAAATAAAAATAATTTTTTTCAATGTGATTCAAGATTATTTTGTATCTTTTAGGGTTTTTGAGATTTAAGATGCTGAAGACGATTTATTCTTATTAAAAAAACTTTTTATTGTGTTTCTTAATTTATATTAAGTAGTATTTATATAAGTAGTATATTTATATATTTCTTACCAAAAGTTTGTTTTTGGACTTGGTTAAAAACAAAAATTTTGTTTTGTACCCTTAAGTGTTCTCGGGTTTTTAATTGAATAATGAAATCACTCAATTTCCAGATCATCTGGACAAACCCGGCTAATGAAACTAATCAAAGAACCATGTAGATAAGACATACTAAACAAGCTACAAAAAATGTCATATCAATATCTGTAACAGTTCTCGGGTTATAAAGGCACATAGACAAGCAAACATATAATACAGGCAATGTTGCCAATTTTAGTATAATCGTTTGGTATAATCAGTTTTATTGCAGTTAAAGATTCGTTAACCTTTTGCGACCAACGTATCGCGTTTTTCGTGCCAAAGGTTGTATGTTTGTGATTATAGTTGCGAGTAGCAGAAATTTGGTACATTATGGATCGATATTCAGCATAAATGATTTCTTTTTCTGATAACACTGATAGGACAGAATCCTCTGAGAATCCCCTTTTCTTGAAATTGATTAGTAAATGAAAGGAAGACAGTAAGTTCAATAAATATGAAAGTCGGAAAAGTTACTTTTGTAAGAATAGATTGTGCGAATTTGAATAAAATTAGAACAGAAATATAAGCACAATAGATGTAATCGGCAATGAACATGAGGATCACAAACATCGTATGGTTACTAGAACTGCGATTGCGCCAGACAGCAGAAGCCACTGAGATTTACGAAATCAGATGAATAGTATAAAAGCGAGATAGAGCGGGACTGGAGACGGCTCTCGCTCTCGCACACTCGTAAACCACTGACGTCCTTAAAATATAATAAAGATTTGCAGCTAAGAATAGTCTCTGTCTACTCGAAGCGGATTCTCTAATCACCGTAAGTTACTGACATTCTTAAAATACAATAAAGATTTGCACCTAAGAATAGTCTACTTGAAGCGAAAATTTCCTATCCAACAGGGACTAAATTACTTAAGGAGACTGGAGGGTCAGATTGCCTGAAAATCGTGCTTGTTTTTTCACAATTTTTTATGACAAACTGAGTGAATATGCGAAAGTGTTATTTTGACGTATTTATACAACATAAAGAGAGGAAAAATATAATTTTGATGATCAAATACTCAATATAAGTGTATGGTACATGCCGTTAAAATATATTTCGTTTTTCTTTTCAAGGTCATTTTGCAGTAATACCTTGACTCTCGATGGTTCAATTAAACTAAATTTTAGTAGAAAATCTCCGTAAGCTTGTCATTATCATGTAAACCACTATAATAGAAATTGAGTAAAAGTTAGCAAAATTGCAAATATTTTCATAGAATATTATTAAATTTTCAGTTCTTTTATAATAAAAAAATTAATATTTCAAAATTAAATATTTTCACGAGTTCGTCAGTGGTTCACATGATAACGACAAGCTTACGGAGATTTTCTACTAAAATTTAGTTTAATTGAACCATCGAGAGTCAAGGTATTACTGCAAAATGACCTTGAAAAGAAAAACGAAATATATTTTAACGGCATGTACCATACACTTATATTGAGTATTTGATCATCAAAATTATATTTTTCCTTTCTTTATATGTTGTATAAATGCACGTCAAACTTTCGCATATTCATTCAGTTTATAAAAAATTGTGAAAGAACAAGCACGATTTTCAGGCAATATGACTCTCCGGTCTCTTTAAACTTCTACAACTGCACAGTGCGCAGAATGAAGAAAACATTTTCCGCGGTTGTGCTGCTAATGAGCGCACGTGTGGCGTATTTCGACTTCCGGCCGTGATCCACTTTATACCGGGTGTGTTTTATAAAGCGAGGGCTCGCGAGAGTTCGCGAAGGGTCAGATGGCACGGGTGCTGGCGCACAAAGGCAATATGATCCTTTCCGCGCAGGATCCTGCAATGTAATCTTGTCGTGATCCTGTGTGGGAAGATCCTTCGCGCGCGGGTATCACCCTTCTACGGGTTTCTTTTTCCCCGACCGTTCTCTTTCTTCCTCGTTTGTCTTTGCCTCGCGCCGCCTCGCCAAATAAAACGCATAATTAATTTTCTTCGGAAGCGCTTCGCCGCAACGCTCACAAAAATATAAAGCCGCGCTTAATCCCGAAAAGTGCAACCGGCTGAAAATCGCCTGTTCTTCGGTTTTGCGCGAGAAATTATGCGAGATACGTTCGCATTTCCTCCTCTTGTGCGCGTAATAAATTCCTCGAGGGACACTTGTGTGCAAATTAAGAAAATATATACTTGAGCTTCTGATTCTCTTTTGTTACTAAACTGTACTTTGTTATTGAATCGACGTATGATTCATTGGGAAGATGTTTGACCAACCCGAAATAATATTTTGAAGTCACTGTTAAATCGCCTAAATGCTGAATCGAGTTAGACACTTGACATTGAATGACCCCGCGATAAGATAAATCATCGCGAATTCGTTCTTGACTTGCGTACGAGTTATCGGATTTTGTATGTGTTGCGTTACATATTCCGAGCTCTATATTTAATTTCATACTACTCAATTTTTTCCACTCTAACATCCTCAAGTTGTAATTTTGAAAGCTACGAATAGCGTTCTCTGAAGCTTTCAGACGCTGACGTCAAAACTCTTACTTTCCTTATAACTCACGGTGATGATAAGTCACGATACGATTATGAAAATGACTAACAGATAGTTTAACATGTGTTTCTTTCTACACGGAAAAAAAGTTGGATAAGCCAATTTCTGGTGAATGATTCAGAAATTTCGATTGAAATTACCAGAATTTTGTTTGAATTAACCAGAAATCTTGAGAATTAAGACCCATATTAATAGTCGCCGCTTGAAACTTGCCTCAGATGAGACACTCAGATTTGAATTTGGATATAGAGTGAGTTTTTAGCTGAACCGCGATTGTGAATGTATAATATCGCATATACTATATGATTCAAGTAAAAAAACTCAAATCTAACTCTAAATTCAGATCTAAGTCTCATCTGAGACAAGTTTCAAGTGACGACTGTTAAAAAAATACGAGAATTCAGACTAAATTCTGAGAGCTTCAACTGGAATTCTGAGCCGTTTATGTTTCACCAGAAGTTATTTGATCCAATAAAACTTCTGTTTCCCGTGTAAGGTGAAGGGTTTACTTCCATTTCCAGAGAATCTCTCTGAAAGTCTCGGGTCAAGATTCGCAATACTAAACGCGATCTTTGCTGAAATAGCGAGAGCTGCGTCGCTGATGATGCAGCACCGTCGAAACGGAAGCGAAGTGCATCGCGTTTCTTTTAAAGGCCACTTACTGCCAAGCGTAAGCAGCACTTAACTCGAGTCGTTCTCTTGAATTTATATTTACGACACGTGCGCGTTCATCCGAGACACGAACCACTCTCGGGAGTATCGGCGACAGGCAGGAATTTTCCTTGTCCGCGGAGCGAATGGAATGAACCAGCCGTGCGTTCGTTCGTTCCTGAAGAGATGGCGCGACGATCACGGTGGATCACCACTCTGCTGTCGATCATGCGGGGATCTCTGGATCTCGGTGTGAATTTCAAGATTTCCAGCGCCTCCTTTAAGTTCATTATAAAAATTCTCCGGCAATATAGGACTTATCAGTATTCAATGAGAATATTTTAATAACTTTTTCTCTCTATGTTATTAACATGTCCTTAATGAATATAATTAGCACGAGGTTGAGGGAGATCAACGTGAACATTTGAGGTGAAAAGTTATCGACAAGCAAATGCGCGCGAAAGAGCTGAGATGAAAGAATTTCTCATTATACAGTTATATAATTATATTTGCGCTGAATAATACGCGGATGATCTGCCATGAGTTTGTGAATGATGTGATTAATTATCTATTACGTCATCTTATACTTTTCTCCACCCGTCGCCGCACATTGCTCTCAGTGTGTAATGGCACGTTTGATTTACGAGAAGAAGTTAACACGTCACAGTTTGTAAGCAGTTAGTTTTCTCTCGCGCTACCTTGAGTCCCTGCTAGATTAATGATCCGTTCGCGTTGGAACACTTATACGGCCAGTTTCACCAATCGGTTAACTTTAACCTTTACCTCGTTCTTTGTCTATTTATAGCTCTAACTAGGAAGAGGCGAAAAAAATACAGTCGTTTAAAGTCGCAGTCGATAGTTGATCGAATAGTGCCGTTCGAAGCCGCCATTTGAAGAATCGTACCACAGAAATTGCACAATCAATTATTCCAGTCGATGGTATGATTAATCGTTAGTAGGCCGTGAGAAGAGGTGTGATGAAATCTTCGTCAGCGGCTGCAGTCGACACATTCCTCGCCATTAGCGACTTAACCGCATTGCAACCGCAATATTCCGAGCTGAACTTTCAACTTCACTATCGACCCGAACTTCTTAACATCTGCATATTCTGAAGGATCAGTTAATATTCCAGAGTAAAATAGAGGCTGAGGCTATCTATTTACGTGGGACTGTGTTCACAATATGCTATCTCAGGTATTAAGAGGTAGATCTACCATTCCAACGAGTTGAAGAAGTTCTAGGTAGGGGATTCAGAAAATAGCATCTGCAGACACATAACACCTGTAGGCACACGGAGAAAACAAGTCCGCACCATGTTAGTATAATTGAACTTTCTGCTACTTGAGGACTAGATGAAAAACTCGGTTATAGGAACAAAAAGATTTCTGCAGGAGCTTTCTACTCAGCCAGTTGCTCTCAATTATTAATGATCTAACCACGCTGTAACCGCAACATTCCGAGTCGAACTTTCAGCCCCACTTCCGACCTGAGCTTTTTAACATCTGTATATTCTGAAGAAAATAGAAAGATTCCAAGTTAGGGAGCTTTGTACTCAGTGCTAGTTACTCTCAATTGTTTTAACCGAGTTTTCACGCAGTTGAATGTTCGGACGAATGTTTCCAGTCGCGGTGACAGAAATATTACTTCTCGTCAGCGAGCTTTTCGTCTGGTCCCCGTTAGCTGAATCTTTTTCTCGTACAGACAGTCCTAGTCTCTTATATTTCAGACACATGGAAACTGAGGTCCTGCTTAGCGCCTCTAAATGGCAGAAACGCACAAAATGCCATTTGTAGGTTCTAAAGAGGACCTTTCGACAAAGTTAGTAGGTTAAACAGAATCAAAATATGATATAGATTTTGATTGAATATATCAAAACAGTTCTAGAATATTGTGGTCGAAAGCAGGATCAAAATTTCCACTCGGAATTACTCTTCGGTCAGTTTCTTCCGGATGCGCTTACGAATTCACCGGACGTCGATAAGCGGACGCGCGCGAAATATCGGTAGTTTATCGCGATGCGTGCCTCGTAAATTCGGTTTACGAATCGGCGAGAGGACTCGCGGGTCGATAATGTTTATTTATGAGGCGGCTCGCATTGAAGTCGTCGCGGAGTCGTGAGCGCACCGACGTTTCGACATTTCCAACGAGAGCGCACCTTCGTCGGGCTTGGCTCGGCGCGAATCCTTAATTCCCCTTCTTCCACGGCGACGTGGAATCGTCGGCGACGATTTTTCGCGAGTGCATAATGCGTCGCGGAGGTGCGGAGCGCGGGATCCCGTGGATCGCGACGGATCGGGATGTCGTCGACAGGTATCTATCGGGGAGTCGCGAGAGGGATAAGGTCGACGATTACCATAGCCGATACACAGGTACGCTCTCAGGTGTACTCTTAGCTGCGCAAATCGCATACCGCCGGATGATGCATTGCGCTCGCGGAATCGGACACGCGCTCGTTTATGTCCAAACTCTGTTAACTTTGTGGGACGCGATAAAGAGCTCCTTACCACTACGATAGTTGATCAGCCTAGGCTAACCATAATTTCAAGAACTCGACACCACGAGTATTCTGAAGAAGGATTATCGTGTTATTAAATCGTGGTATTAAATTAAATTAAAGGATTAATTTGTTGTCACTTGAGAAAATAAGTAAATTTCCTTTTGGTTCTTTGGAAAACTCTGGTAGAAATTTAATGCAGTTCTCGAGCAATCATTGATTAGTTATGTTAACTTTTGCGTAGCAACTAAAGTGTAAAACTACTTGGGATCTTAATCTAGATAATAATTTAGATCTAACACTTTTCCTGCAGTTACTGTGCATGAAAGACGTGCAGAATTTGAATCTATTTACTAAACATAAATAGAAGAAAAATGGATAAAAATTTATTCAATTGATTAAATAATAAAGCATACAGCTTGTGTTTCAAACCTGTTACTAATTTTTAAAGATAGAAAGGTTTTTTAAAGGTACAATTTTTTAAAATTTTTATTTCATTAAGTACATTAACATAATGTGGTTTTGTATTAATATAACGTAAGTTTTAGCAAAAAATAAAAAATTTTGTCATTTCTGTCATAAGAGGCTCAATATTTTCAAATACTTTATTCCATCAAATTCTTTTTTCTTGCTCTACGTTTTTTACACGTTCACTTATTGTTCACGTAATTTTAAGCTCCAGCTTTTTAACAATATAAATAAATATATTTTAAGCTTATTTACGATAGCTATTATAACATGTATTATAACATGTATACATTATAAAACTAAATCAATATTATTATTTCTATATCTTCAAAAGAGAGAGAAATGGCTCACATGTTGTGTAGACTAAACTGCTTCAATCACTAAATAAAACTGTAACAGGTTCTTGTCCAGTTTTTACGCAGTATTTTTAACTAATGAAAGTACATTAATAGTAGGCAATAATTGGGTGGATGTCTTTGCAATTTGCATACATTTCCACAAAGGAACTTCTGAAAAAAATAAAAAGCCGTGAGATAGCAGTTCTTATAAATAATTAGAATTATTCGAAGAAAAATTTCAGAGATATAATTGGATCCAATAGATCCTTATGATATATCAGATAGTTAGCCAGTTACTATTTCAAGAACAATTATTCCTGGAAAAGTAATTATCTCGAGTAAATGATTACTCAGAAGAACGAAAGTGGCGTTACGTCTTCTCTGTGAGAAGAAAAGACTATTTTGAGTCCACTCTTCTCTCTCTTTCCCTCGTGTTATCTTTTTCTAGGAGAATAGAACGATAGAGCGTCAGTGCAGATGAATCACGGTAGACAGGAAATTGGAAGATCGATACGAATCGGGCGCGATTATCGCGGGCGCTCAGCCTCGGTGGAGCTTGGCCGCTCCACTTCCTCCTGTACGATAACTTTGCGACGTCGAAGGTCGAATTGTACCGGGACTCATGCGCGAAACAATGCACCAAATGGCCGATAAATAATGCAAGGCAATAGCGGGGACAACGAGAGAAAAAAGGCGAATAATGGCGATACTCTCCGCGGCCCTCTTTCGACTCTCCCTTCTTTTTCTTCCTTCGACGACTCTCCTTTGCTTCTCCTCTCTTTTCCTTCTCGTTTTTTCTGTCTCTCTTTCTTTTCTTCATCTCTCTTCGTTTTTTTTTCGCGGTCCAATGCTCCCTCGCCTCGCGAATCCCCTTCTCATTCTTCCCTCGACTTCATCGTTACGCTCTTCTTTTTTATATCGTTTCTCGTTGCGAACTAGTTCCTTCAACTCTACCAAACTTTGTCGATAGAAGTTCGCGCTAATCAAGTCTGACTCGAGAATTGTGCTAATTCTGTCTCCAGCGAGTAACTCAAACTGATTTATTAGCAAAGTTCAGCTGAACTGCTGCGAGTGAAACATTTGTCTCTTCTCACTTTCCCCCCTTTATCGATCTTATTTTAATATGATGATTAATTTGTTCCTATATATGCGAAATGTATTTAAATTATTCGTAGACGAGAAAAAAATCCACGACTCATGCGATTATTAAAGGGATGATTTTAAACTTTCTACTTTTTATGACACATATATTCCAGTTATGAAAAAAATCCTAACTTTGAGATAAATAATCCTATCGATTTCTACCTTGACTTGTTTTAAAGAAAAAAATTAAATTTACATGTAAAAAATTGGTGTACTTTTAAATTTAATATCTTCGATAAAATATACTAATTATTTAAATCTTTCAAAAAGTCCAATGTTATATAGCGTATTGGCAACGCCTTCATAGGCGTTTCTCCATCTCGTTCAGTGAATTTATAGAAGGAAAGATTGCGTTTTGTGTGTTGGTATGTAAGACTGTTACTTACAAAAGTTATATAACTGCATAATTTTATCCAAAATTTTTATTGTCGAAAATATATATGGAATAACAGATTTTTACCTGCAGTCGAAAATGAATGTGTTTAGGAGATCCTTGTAGTCACAATCTGAGATTTATCATCTCAGATTTCAATTTTCACATTCCATTTGTAATCGATGATCAGAAAAAAACCTATAATTCAAACTCATATTTTAAATATGTAATTTTCTCATGACTGCTATCTTGAATCTGTGATTTTTAATTTAAAGTTTCATAGTAAATTTGGAATCCATGCCCTAAAATTTTTTATCCAACATATTTCTATTCTGGAGAAAGCTAAAAGTCTGGAGAAAGAAAAAGTTAAATAGCATCTCGTCGATCCGATTAATTCTTTTTTATTTTTTTATTTTCAATTCGTTATATACTTTTCTTTTTCGTGTATCGTTTCTATCTCTCTCTCTCTCTCTCTCTCTCTCTCTCTCTTTCTCTTTCTCGTCAGTGATGGTAAATTTCGAAGACTCGAGGGGAGCGATTCGCAGTCGCGATATTATCAGCGCGCAGCAGAGACAAATCCCTGAGAAACCGAACTTTACTGCTGCTTTTATGTTCTGCTCGGTGTCCCTCCTGCGACCAGCGAGTCCTGTCCCGGTGCCGAAAATTCCAGGACGTATGCCCCGCGTCGTCTTTCATAGGACGACAGGCGAGCGAGGAACAACGCACGATTCGGTCGCTTAGTCGATCCGCGATGCCCGTTGTATCGTAACTTCCAGGGAGAACTTTGATTAGCGAGGATGAAATACGAAGGAGAACTGGAGGATCGGGCGATTCGAGAGGACGGGAAAAAAAATCAGGACGCTCCCGTGGTCTTAAAGTCGCCCTCAACCTCCCGTGGTCGCGCCCAAAGCGGATAAATTATTACGGCTGCTCTCGGCGCGCGCGCACACATCTCACACTCGCATCTTCGTGTATTTCGTAACTTAAATAATCCTTAACTCGCACGTAAAATTACACTTTATATTGCGTATAGTTTTACTGCGTATTCAAATGTCGTAAATTCGACGCGACCTGCACCGACATAAAGTGCCGAGATGCGCGCGAGTTAAGGATGTACGTAATTATTTGAATATCAAGCACGTGCGCACAGCAACCGCGAGCACAGACAGGTAGGATGAAATGTGCGGAAAGTTGGGCGATGCCGGAAATGGCTGCGAAAAATACAGACGCATTACGTGGATTGTATTAACACTCCGCAGGGACATTATTCATGTAGTCTCGAGTAACTCCATCACGTATACGGATGTACGTGACTCTCTGACGCAACCCTTTCCTTCCTTCTACATCTAGACGACGCTACCTCAACGTGGAAAATAAGAGTAAATCACATACCTAAGTAAAGTGAGATACTTTTTTTTAAAGTGACGAAAAAATATCAAGCCTTTTTCTTCTTCTCCCTCTCTTTCTCGCTCTCGCTTTTTCTCTTTCACTTTCTCGCCATTATTATTATTAAAATATAGTTTTACAATTTTAGATATCTTCTGCACGCGCTCTGGCAGAAGTGCATTGATTCACCTGAATTATTCGAACTCTTGGAACTAATATTCCAGGTAGAACCCTCATAAATAGTATCCGGTATTCCCTGTTTCATGTTATTATATGTTATAAGAGAGATTTAAACCAATGAAATACTTGTATATATGTTAGTAAATGAGAACTCTAGTATTATTGACTTCTTCAACATACAGTGGAAAAAAATAATGTAAATATTCACCTAGGAAATGTGACATATTGCTTCATTAAGTCGGCTTTGTCAATTTCTTGTAGAAGTGTTTCTATAGAAACAGGATCTTTAAGATGGATATTCCGCTATTATTTTTCTTTTTTACTGCAAGTAGTTTTGTGTTTGGACACAATCCTTATTAACGTTCGACGATGCTTGTCAGTCAATTTTGTTTTTCGACCACTATTCTTTTGCGTTGATGAAGTCTTGCTATGCTTTGTGTATGCAGTTATAATCGTAGAGATTGTGTTGCTTTTGAAACATCAAACAATTTAGTTTTTATAGTTATAGACGATCCTGCTAAATGAGCACCGATCATTTGTCCTCTTTGGAAGTCTGACAAGTCACTTATTTTACTGACTGCTCGTGTACTAACCGCTGCTAAACACAACGTGTAATATACTGACGCACAAGCCAGAGAACATATACAATGAAAAGAGAAACAAAAAGTAATCGCAACTTTTGTCTTGTCAGTGTAATCAATGCACAAAAAGAATATAAAAGTATATCTCATAGCACACTTAGAGAGTTATGTTATTTTTGATATGATATGCTTTATATTATATGATCTTTTAATATATAATATAATTTAATATATTTCATACTTTTTTAAAAATAATTTATAATATAACTTTTTATATTATATATAAAATTTTATTTTTATATATAATTAATATATATAATATTATATATAATATTTTATTTTTATATATAATATACTTTTTTATAATATAATTTAATATATTTCATATTTTTTAATATAACATTTTATATTATCTAACTTTATTTATTTATTCTTCTTTTTTTAAATAATTTGTTAATTTTCCTTGTAATATCGCAGCTAAAGTAGTATAATAATTTCTATATTACGTTTCTAAATTTTTTCCTCGTTTATTAATAATGACAGCATTTTGACGATATGTCGCGATAGTATCGACAATATATTTAACTTTGTGAAAATCTTATTAACGCGGAAAAGTGTTAATAAGATTCAATCTCCATAGATAGTCAAGGACTGTAATTATGCAATTAGACCAAGTCATTAGCATGGGATTGTTCTTTGAATAACAAGATAGAATATCGAAAGTTGGCAACGTTCGAACGTCACGGAGAGACACTCTGCTGTCGTTAGCTTTGCGTGTCGCTGCGAAGGGCGCTGACTGGCTCGAGCTTTTTCTCGCCGGATCAGCACTTTTCTGCTACAGCAAACAGCAACGCGACAGCAACGCGACGACGGTTTCATAACCAAGCAATCGCGGTGGGACTCTCAATAAGCTCATTGGGAATTCTATCGACGATGGTAGCGCCGTTGCCTGTCCTAATACGGCAACTTGTCGTTTCTTGGCTCCTGGCAAGAAACGTGCTGTGGCTCGTGTAGAAGAGAGATCATACGGCCCTCGATCGTTGTTCGATCCCATCGCCGGGTCGCAAAGAGCAGCGTCTGTCTTCGCGGCGGAACCGGGGAAAAATGTCGGCGATTGTTTCTCGCGAGTGATGTCTTCCTTGGGCGCCTGCGGCTGGAAAAACGATTGGCGTGTTTCGCGACTGAAGCTCACCGATTTAAATGTCACTCTCTCTTTTTGTACAAGTCAAATAACTGAGATGGGAGGTCTTCATTAATCACGGATGAAATTCGTTAATAATGTTTTATAACCTAAAGAAATATATATATATGTCCGTATTTCTATATATATATACATTATTATGTTGAAATTATATAATTGTTATATATAATGTATATATAATAATAAATATGTTATATTATAATGAATATATATATATATATATATATATATATATATATATATATATATA